>NC_028646.1:54855402-54897553 GCF_001406875.1 Solanum pennellii | reverse complement strand
ATATGTACGGGCGTGGGGTGCCAACCCCTAACATCAGAGAGTAAAATCTAGACGCACTACTGGCGCACCGCTCCAGCCCTCTGGGCTTATCTGGGGCACGCCACGCTAGCCCCTCTTTTGACAACATTTCAACGTAGTTTGCCTCTCGTTTTTTGACCTTAAATAAATTATAATCAATTGCTTTTCTCAAGTCTTCCTTTTATTTAACTATCCAACCTAAGTAAACACTAATACACTTAAAACAACACTCAAAACAATCAAATTGATCTCAAAAAATTATTAAAACGCCAACAAGACAAGATCTACAATGAACCTCAAGAACACGTAAGAAGAACTTGAATCCTTCGTCTTTTTGAGAATGAAATTACACTGAAAATAACATGTTTGACATGTGGGTTAACAACCCCAACACTATGGAAGATACATACCTCTTCGGGATTAGACCCATGGAGAAATTCCACAACAAGACGCAAGCAATCTTGACGAACGCTTGATCTTTTCCTGTTTTCTCTTCTTTTCTCTTGTTGCCTCTTCTTGAACTCTCAACTAAAACCCTAAGAGTATTTTTGGGTTATGAAACTGAACCTAAAAGGATTATAATCCTATAGTATAACTAAAAATGAGTAAAATCTGTTTGGGTAAGGAAAGGACCAAAATACCGCTCACTATTTTCGGCTAACTTTCCCTAACTGGACTGCCTAACTTAAAAAGGTCATATCTCACTCAGTCGAACTCGAAATTTAGCAAATTTGGCGGAGATGGAAATAAATACAAAGATATTTCCAATGATATCTTCTATCACACCTAAATCATTCTGTAGTGGGAGTTATGGTCATTTGAATTTTACCTAAAACTCATATGTAGCTGCACTTGCAAATTTCAGATTTTGTTATTTTCAATTTTATTCTTTTTGGAAATCAAATTGCTAAATCTAGTGTTTTGACCTAAATAATTAGGGAAATTTTTATTCTTTCGTAAAATTCACTTACTACGATAAATGGTTAGAGTCTTAGTTAGAAAAATTTTCTGAGGTATTACAAGATCTCCCCATTGGGAACATTCGTCATCGAATAACGACTGGTGTTGGTATGTTATGGGTTACTCTTACTAAGGTCTTAATCTAATGATCTTCTCTACTATATTCAAGCTTAACCGAAATCCTTATGTTCGGAATATATACCTCTCTATAGGGAATTACATCTAAAAACTATTAATCTTTATCACCATATTCAAGATTAGAAATATAAGAACTCCATGGAGTTCTACTAACCATCTCCTTAAGAAATTCTCAAAACATGACCTGCTTTCTCATCTTATCATCTCCCCCTTTGGTCTAAAGCTGACACTTGAATGTTATGGACCTATTCCACATCTCTATTTGGTGTAAATTCTCTTAATGCTCTATTAAATCTTGTGACTTAGCCATACCACTTCCCTTATATAAAGGTTAGGTTCTCTACTACTCGCATTCATTGCTGGAACATCTTGATTCCTCACCTACACTACATCAAGTCTACAAGATCAACTACCAAGACTGACCTCATCAGCCTCATGTTTTCATTATTTTGATCATGACACAAATATCAAATTCAGGCTTTATGTTTATTACTAAGCCCGGATATCAATATGATTTCTCTACTATACTATACTTCATTACCACTATGGAAATTTGGAAATACTTTACACTAGAAATTCATGAGAATTAGTCAATCCTTACCTGTCAGTCTGCATACTCTAACTACCATCACATTCCAATTCACAACTTAAGTGCTACCTACTCACTTAATGCGCATTATTTCCCAAGTAACTCGATCATCCTCTAAATACCATGAGTTTCTCCTTTAAAAATTCATAAACCTAAATTAATCTATTACATTATGAATACTCTGGCTCTTCTATAAATATATTCAGCACTAACAGTTCGTCATTACTAACACAATGACACATTATCATAACCCCCTTTTTAGTGAAGGTATACTCTAATTCGTATTAACTTGCAACACATACTCTACCTCTTATTTAAGCTCTTCACAACTCATCAGCTCTTCGTTTACCACAAGGGAAACTTTTCATTAATAGTTTATTAGGTGCATGACTATGCCAACCTAGTTGGCCAAAACAACACCTCCTTTTCATAGATCTCTATACCTCTGCATACTTTTCTCTAGTTATGGATCTTTCACTAGTACGGGGTGAAACTCATACCCAAGCTCTAAACATACTCTTTCTCATAAAAATCTCAGCGGAAACATGATTTAGGAAAAAGATTACTACTCGTTTTTAGATCAAACACACAATTCATGTGAATATGGGTGCATTCCTATGAAACTAAATTTTTAAATTACTCTTGGGCTTCTCTCAAGCCCTCTTAGGATACTCATGACTTCCTCAAAAATCTCGTTGAGAACGACTCATTCATAAGGATCTTTTAACTTCACTTTTCAACCACCTCTAGTATGATGGGTAGTCGAATAAATAAGAGAGCACACGAGTTTGAATAGATCTCTATGACTTAGCTCTTTCGCACGATTAATAGTATGAAAGAAGAAAATAATTTACTTAAATCTCTGTAGTCCCTCATTTATAGAAGTGGGCCCCTCATAACCACAAACAAGATCCTACTTGACACGGCTTCATAGACTCCCTAGGACACCTAAACCTTTGCCCTGATACAAAGTTTTTCACGACTCGAGCCTATACCCCGGACGTGGCCGGAAGTCGAAGACCATTTCTGGTCCCCAAGCGAACCCTCATCCTGGCTAACAACAAGCAGAACAGTAACTTACGCATACAAAGATTGAAAAGTTAAAAAAAAAATTAGTAAATTCAAAGGAACAACTTCAATAAAATAATATATTCAACTATCCATATAATAGGCAACATTATTCTTTAAAAAATTTAATAAAATAAATGTAAAATACAGACTCCTTGAATAAACTAACTATCTATGAAGCCTATAATTGACAAATATGGAAGTCGGTACAAGAACCACGACCTCCTGACTAAACCGAAAAGTAAATGAAATCCTACAGAAAAAAAGTAGCTCACCATAGCTAACTTGAACTCTGGATGTATCAACGAAGCTCCTGTTGATGATACACAATACTTGTGTCCGCATCATGTGAAGATGCAGGAAAATTTGCTTAGTACGTGGAATGTACGAGAATGTAAGGGAAATTCTAAAGTATAACATAAGCTTGATACATGAATAAAAGATTGGAACACACTTACCTCTTCTCAAACTTTATATCCAATGAATACTCAAGAATAAGATACTCAACTCAGAGATTAAATATTGAACTCTATGATATGATACTCAACTCAAAATACTCAACTCATGATACTTAACTAAAATAATTTCAATATAATGCAGTTTAAAACCAGTGCAATATGAAGAAAAGATGTTTTAAAACATGATCTTAACTCAAGATAATAATATCATAAAAACATATCATGCTCTCTCTCAATGTCTACTTGTGCAATGTTTAAATGAAGTCCCATACCCCCATTCATACTCAGCACAACCCCTTGAGGAACCATGTAACTAATACTATGGGAGTTTGTCTAACCAACAACTATCACTATGAGCGTAAGTAATGGTACAACGTATTACCTCACGTTGCAAGAGGACCATCCTACACCTTGCCATCGGTATAGGACCTTACTGCACTTAGTGGATCCACTAGATCCACTTACGTGATCATCTAAAAAGTACCCATCAATTCCCATGGTGGGTACATGTTTTACATGGAGAGTTTAGTTAATATGAACTCTCATCCATAATCGGTGCTTAATACTTGTCCAAAACCGTACTTTAGCTCATTCATTAGTTGAAACTATTTTTTCTTTGGATTGAGATAATTTGCTAAACCCGTTAGCTTTAAGAATCTCCTCTTGGAATCAATGTTTCCTTCTTTAGTTCAAAACTCTTTTGGAACTTCTTAGTTCACATTTTACATAAATGTGATTTTATTTACAAAATCATAGTGAATAATTAGTTCCCTTATAGTTTTTGAGAAATGAACTCAAATGTTGCTCTTTAGTTAACTTGAAACTTTAAATCTTAGGGAATAATTAGTTCCCTTGTAGATTTTGAGAATTTAACTCAACTTTTTACTTCTTCTTGACTTGAACTTTAAATCTTTAAAACAAAGTGAAAACTTTTGTGAAAGACTTTAGAAAACTTTATAAGCTATATTTTGACTTGCTCTTAACTTATAGACTTGACTCTTAACCTTTCTTAAATAGAACTATGGATTTGAGGTTCAGGATCTCATGTGGTAATTTCATGATTTTCAACTTGGAGGGTTCATGCGGAATTCTGAGCATGAACTACTCAACTCGAGAACTAAGAGGTACTTCTTAACTCAAGATAGGAACAAGGAACTCAATACTCAATACTTAGAACTTTGATATACTACTCCTCTCAATGATATTCGATTTATGGAATTCATGCGGAAGTTATGGACATGAACAAGTTGATTCGAAGGTCTATGTAACTAAATGGAACTCATGTATATGACTCTCTCATCCTCTTCTTTACTTCCTCAAAACATAGTTCAAATCAATGATGGATCTCAAAGAATTTACAATTTAACTTAGAGACATTCTGGAACTCTACTCTTAGCTCTCCCTCTCTTGAATATGAATTATGAATTCAAGAGTTTTTATTCATGACATGGAGGATCTAGATGATATTGTACACTTATTAATAAATTCTCCTCACTTAATTCTCACTTACATGATTCATCAAAAAAGTTCCCAGAAGTTGCAGAAGACTTCTCAAAAGGACTCACTCAAAAGATTCAGAAGAACTCTCAAAACTTTACCTTGACATTACCTTGAATTTGAATTATTTTTTCCAGGTTATGATGATTCATTTTATGGATGATTTATAAGTCATTTAGAAGTACTTTAAAGTGTTAAGATTAAAATGGAGTGAAGATACACTTTAAATGAGCTCAAACGGGACTACCGACGGAAAAAAGGGTGTGGGCAGGAGACCCAGGCGCGTTCCGAGCGGGGGCGCCAGCCCCTAAAATCAGAGAGTACATTTAGGTGCACTATAGGTGCGCTGCCATAGCCCTCTGGGCGCATCTGGGGCGCTCCACGCAATCCCCTCTTCAGGCAACGTTTCAACAAAATTTTGCCTCTCGTTTTCTGACCTTAAATCGCTTATAAATCGATTTATTTTCTCTAGTCTTCCTTAGATTTAATTAACAAACCTAACTAAACACTAATTCACTCAAAACAATCACTTTCATCTCAAGAAATCACCAAAACGCCAATAAGACAAGATGTACAATGAACCTCAATAATACATAACAAGAACTTGAATCCTTCCACCTTTTGAGAATGAAATTACACTGAAAATAGTATGTTTGGCGTGTGGGTGAACAAGCCCAACACTATGGAAACTTACATACCTCTTAGTGATTATACCCATGGCGAAATTCCACAACAAGACGCAAGAATCGCGACGATCGCTTGATCTTCTCCTCTTTTCTCTTCTTTTTTCTTCTTGCCTCTTCTTGAACTCTCAACTAAAATCCTCAGCTTATTTTTGGATTATGTAACTTCTTCTAAAAGGATTCTGACCCTAAAGTATAACTAAAAACGAGTTAAATCTTATTGGATAAGGAAAGGACTAAAATATCCCTCATTGTTTTTGGGTAACTTTTCATAACTTGACACCTAACTTAAAAATGTCATATCTCACACATCCAAACTCAAAATTTAGCAAAATTGGCGGTGTTGGAAATATAATTTAATGATATTTCCAATGGTATCTTTTAGCACACCTAACTCATCCTGTACATGGAGTTATGGTCATTTTAGTTGACCCAAAACTCATATTTAGCTTCACTTGGAAATTAGATTATGCTATTTCCAATTTTATTCTTTTCGAAACTCAAGTTGCTAATTCTAGTTATGTGACCTTAATACTTAGGACATTCTTAATACCTTGATAAAATTTAAATTGTTGCTATCAACGGTTCGAGTCTTAGTTTAAAAAATCTTCTGGTGTGTTACAACTTTGGAGAATGCTTTACAACTTAGTGACGCCTTGCAAAATATGGGACACATCTACTTATACTACTTCTTAGGTACTAAAGCGCAATTAATATTAACTTTAGAAGTCCCTAAAATATGTAATCTTTGATCCCCTTTCTAGAGAATTATACATAATTTTGGAAATTCTAAGACATTCTTGATTTATCTACAGAATTTTACATACTCGTTGATCCAACTGAACACTCAGAGTATGGTCTTATATTAACTTGTAAATTAGTGAAAGGGTTATGATTGATTTTAAATGGGACGGGCTAATGAGTATTAAATTGTGTGATTCTCCATGTTGGATATTGATATTTATATGTCCCGTGACAAAAAAAATCGCATGGCATGCTTGGTGGCATTAGTTAAAGTTAGGGTATTTGTGAGCCAACAAAAAAAGTGGGGTATTTTATATCCAAAACACAAACAAATAATTTTTTGTTCTATTTCAGATAATTAAGAGGTATTTTTGACCTTTTTTATTTTAGACTAAAAGTTTTCCTTTTATTATAAAGGATTGCTTTTCTTCCTTCCAAAAAAGTTCCTCAATATACACCTATTATTATATGCTTTTGATAGCGCACCAATATTTAAAATACTTTTATTTTTCCCTGTAATTTGAAAGGAATGAATTTTAATCTACTTTAATGAATACTAGTGAAATATTATGTTTATCTTAGATTAACTAATATGATCAATCTATTTATTCATCCATTTAATTTCTTTTTATAAAATTGGCAATTTTCATAATATTTTTTTTAAAAAAAAGTCTCTAACTTGAAAGATAATGATAATACCACCACTATTTTTCTTCTCATACTCTACATAGATAGATTCAATTATTTATCAAAAATAATATTGTAAATTTTTTTTCGGGTAAATATGTCTAAGATGGAGATCTATTACAATATAAATTGATTAGTATGTGCAACTTCATAACCAAAGGAGTGCTATATAACTTTAAAATAACGATGAAATTCAGATATGAGAAATGAATGAATCGTCATTGTAACTGCAATTCATATATCTTCAAAAGCAATGGAAATGCTCCCCAATGGAGAGAAAAAATTGATGTGATTATAATCAGTGCTCATTCACCAAATTTGGATTCTTTTAAACTCTTGGCTCAAGTTGTGATCTTGGATATAATTTCAGTAAGTAAGTATTTATTCTATTAATCCACTTATGACATCAATTGTGAGAAAAAACAGTAACAATTATAAACACTACAAAAATCAACTAAATTTTTTTTTATTAACATATAATTAAACTCTTTAGAGCTAAAGAATTTGGTAAAATTAACTTTAATTATGAATAGGAATGTATATTTTATTGTTTAGTGACATCAGTTATTTGTTTTTAATATCTATTTTATTTAGAAATTGATAAGTTATTACTTTGTAAAACAACTTTTATAGTGAATATGCTTGAAAATAACTATTATTATAGTATTTAATAAAATTAAGGTCTAATTATACACTTCTTGAAATAATTATGCAGTTGTATGAGATGAATTCAATGAACTATAAGCAAAAAAGTCTTTGAAAGAAGGACCATGTTTTTTTCTACCAAGGTCACTAAACGATATAATTGTGAAACACTTATGGCAATTTGTACTGAGGAGAAAATTAGAAAGAGAGAGCGGAAAAAGATTCAAAAGACGGAGACAAGATGATTATTAATGATGTTGATACAAATAATATGGGTGGAGATGATGAAAAATTATTTAAAGAAACAAATGGTGTGACTAATATTGAGGAACATAGAAATAATATGCATGAAGTTGAGGACAACATCGTATCGAATGGAAAATACAAGAGGGGGATCATAAAATCTTCAACTTCATAAATATTATTATTATGCTTCTCTATATTAGGTACACCATTTGTTCTTTAAGTAGTTCTTCATTATCTCCACCATATTATATGTTTCAATATCATTAACAAGCACCTTGTCGTCATCTTGTGGTGTCCTTTTTCTACTCTTTCTCTTTATATTTTTTTTTTCTCAATGCAAATTGCCATACGTGTTTGACAATTTTCTCATTTAGTGGCTTTTGTAGAAAAAACCATGCTCCTTCTTCCAAAACATTTTTTGCTAAGAGTTCATTGTATTCATCAGATATAATTACATAATTGTTTCAAGAAGTTGACAATTATAATTTAATTCTATAAAACACTATATAAATAGTTAATTTCAAGCATATTCACTATAAATGTTGTGGTACAAAAGAATAACTTATCATTTACTAAATAAAATATATCAACAACAAATAACTAATGTCACTAAACAACAAATATTCAATGTTACTCATGATAATAAACAGTGAATATACCAAATTCTTTCGCTTCAAAAAATTTAATTACATATTAATAGTAAATATTTTAGTTGATTTTTATAGTGTATTCATAAAAGTAAATGATTGTGCTCACAATAGATGTCATAATTGGAACAATAGAATATATACTCACATACTGAAATTATATATCCAAGATCACACCTTGCGCCAAGAGTTTAAAAGAATCTAAATTCGGTGAATGAACATTGATTATTATCCAATCATTTTTTTTCTCTCCTTTGGAGAGCATTTCCATTGCTTCAGAAATGTACAAACTATCATAATTGCGTCAATGCAATTTAAANATATATATAGAGTAGAGGAAGAAATAAATGGTGGTATCATTATATTTTATGTTTTAAACTTATTTTGTAAAATTTATATATGTTTTAAAAAATATTATACGAAAATTGTATATCATCTAAAAAAACTAAAATAGAGGACTAAATGGATTAATAATTATAGTTGATCCAGAATAAATATAATATTTTTTTACTAATATTCATTAAAGCATATTCAAAATATTATTTATTTGTGTTTTGCCTAAAAAAATACTCCCTTTTTTTGTTGGCTCACAAATACCCATAACTTTAACTAATGTCATCAAGCGTGCCACGTGAAAGATAATTTGTCACGTGACCAGTACACATCAATATCCACCATGGAAAATCACGTTATTTAACACCCATTAGCCCGTCAATTTTAAAATCCACACCATCCCTTACTCAAATTAACGAGCAAATATAAGACCATTTTCCTTGTCCTTCCAATCCTAAGAGCAATAGCACACCCAACTTTCAATCCACTTTTCTCTATATATCAAAACAAATTTCATTAACACTGCTCACATACACAATTTTTTTACATAAAACTACACAAAACCTGAATACACTCAACAAATGAAAGATATTTTTGCTGCAGTTTGAATAGTTCTCAGGTAGTTTTGACCCTTAACAAATTAAAGAATAAAATTAAAAAAATACATATTTTTTTTATACATATAATATATAAAAATAAAATGTTATTTCACGGTAAATAATAAGATTCCTTCTTATGTTGCTCTTTATCTTCCCTCTTTGTTACTCCAATTTTGTTTTAAAAGTGATAGATAGATATATATAATTCAAATATCTACATCTTAATAAATATTATATTTGGTGAATTTTATTAATCTTCTCTTATTATTTTATGCCACATGATTAATTACAGAAGAAAAAATTACACCTTATTCTACAAAAAACTCAAGTGTAAAAAACGTATATATAAAGCGATTAAATAATTAGACTTTAACATAAAATTGTGGCACTTCTAGAACATCTAATGAAATTTGAGTTGGAAAAATATTAACATAAGATTATTAAATCACCCCCACCCCCTGAACAATCATATACATATTTACGGAGGAAGGCCATCGAGTGTATTACATGCCTTTAACAAGAACCAAGACTAAATAATTTAATTTGCTTCTTCTATGCCTTTAACATTAACATAGACTAAACAATCTAATTTGCTTTTTCTATAAACACATAAAAACATTTATTTAACAACTATATAAATGGTGTTATGACATAAATAAAAGATGAATTCAAGATTTACTAGAGAAAAACTCAAATACAAAAAGGAATCGATATTACGATCACAATAAGCATAATATCAACTGAAGATCTTTTCAAAAAGTAATCAAACAGAATTCATTCATTTAAAAGAATGGTTTTGAGTTGAATATATATTTTTAGAGATGTCATCTTTGTAGTCATAAGACTTCAATCGATCCACATTTTACCAACATTCTTTGTTCCGTGATCAACTAGCACCACCCAAACTTCATCAATAATACCGTAATAACACATTTCCATTGAATTTTTATCCCTTCAGAAATTTCAGAAAAGGTGATGAAGGTACTTATTTTCTATATAGAAGCTTGAATTTATCTGAGTCACAATTGACCCTTTTTGGGTATTATATAATTCTCATATTATTCATTTTTTCATAATTTTGTTTAATTAATGTAAGCATTAGGTCTTGGTCTTCATACTAATGAAAGTTGAATATTTAAAAAAGACATCTTTTTGCACCTTGTTTTCTTGTTCTAAAAAAACTCTAAGTTCTAAACCCAATAAATTCCTAAATCATATATGCTAAAACCTAAATAAAAGAAGGCTCTAAACAATGAATTCTAAAAATCCATGAACTCTAAACCTAAAAACACAAAAAAACCTAAGTCCTAAACCATAAACCCTAAAAAACCTAAGAAATACTAATCCTTAAAAATCCTTAAAACCCTTGAAGCTAAAAAACTCTAAGCTCTAAACCCTATAAAACCCTAAATCGTATATGTTAAACCCTTAAAAGAAACAAAACAGAATCACCCTAAGCCTTAAACTAGGTAAGGAAAGGTGTTACTTTGCAATAAATGTGAGTAGTATGAGTGTGGTATTATGACCCTTATATGAGAGTAATAAAGGTCTTAGTTATTAGACTAACAAGTGCATTAAAAGATGTATTCGAGATTTTATGTAGTCATACAGAATTCTAATTAATTTAATGATTTTTAAATGTGCATCTCGATAGTATATTTGAGTTGTCAATGTGGAGTAGACTAATATAAGCATTATTTATTACCCTTAAGATCATATATATCCAAAGATAAGCCTCTTAAATAATGTTCGTGTTTTCTCCCATTAGGTAGATATGAACATAGAAGGATGCTTATAGTGGGTTAAGAAAGAAAAGTCAGACTATTAACAATTAGATTAACGGACTTTCTAGGTCAATGCGGGTAACAATTATACAAATACTTCTATAGAAGCTAGAAGAGGTTAAGATAAGCATTTGACAAAGAAAACAAAGAAGGGATATTAGTTATTATTACACATGGAGAGTTTAGTAACAATGCTATTAGCCATTTCCCAGTCCACCCATAGAAAACTTCCTTGCAATCCTAAAGCAGCAATAATGACCAAAAAGCTTTCATCAAAAAATAAGAATGACCAAAGAAAAATTACAAACCTTGACAAGTGAATATCTTTAGTATTCCCTTGTAAACATCTTCTTTACGTAGACAAATATATTACGCTGGGATAACAAATAACATACTCATTCCTGAGTATATTAGTAGTAGTCTAGTGGTGGATAATATTTGAAACAGATAAGACTGTATATTGACCAATCATGGTAATTAATTGTATAAATAACTTTGTGCCACAAGATACTAGACAAAGTGATGATCTCTCCTATTAGTTTTTTATTTATAAAATTGTAGGTTTGTTACACTAATATGGTTTAGTTAAATACTCCATAGTTTCATTAAGAGATTTTGGGCACCCATTCATCAACATTTTTTATAGACTTTTATAAAATTTGAAGACTTTTGAAGAAATTTCTGGATATGCAACTGTAGTCACCCACAACTTACTTGGAATTGAGACATGGTTTTTATTGTATTTAGACATGGTAAGGTAACATCAATTTAATACATCTGCTTTTATAGACATGAAATTAATATTTATCTTTTTTTCACAATTTATACTACATATGAATATAAAGCTTACATTATACTACGGTATACAAAGAAGATTTCAATGAAAGAGTATGCATTCTATACTTTTCAAAGTAAAGAAGAACAAAGAAGGAAAAAAATGATCATGAAAATATAATGCACATAGGAAATAGGAATAAGGTGCTTGGAACGTTTCCAAGACAAAGGTATGCATTTGCAGATGGTCTCCTTCCCTTGTTTCTTGTAGTAACTTACAAATCCCAATTATTGGCAACTCCGACATTTCCTAGTCCACTCATAGACAACTTCCTTGCAATCCTAATGTAGCAGTAATCACCAAAGGGCTTTCATCAAAAAATTAGAATGACTAAAGAAAAATAATAACGCTAGACTAGTGAATATCTTTAGCATTCTCTTGGTAACATCTTCTTTATGTAGACAAAGGTATTACACTATGTTAACAAAGAGCATACTCATCCGTGCCAATATTTTTAGTAGTTTAGTGGTGGATAAGATTTGAAATAGATTAGCTGTATATTGACCAATCATGATTAGTAACTCTATAAATAAATTTTTGCCACAAGATATCAGAACAAATGCTGATCTTTTTCTTTTTTTAATTTTGAAAACCAAGAAATCCCCGAGGGCATTGGCATATAGTTTGAAACTTGACGGATAATTGACCCTCCCCTTTATCATTTTTAACTTAAATACCAGACTGACCTCATCACCCTCATGTAGTCATTCTTTTGATCATGGCACTTATCTCAAATTCAAGCTTAATGTTTATTACTAAATCCGAATATCAATATCATTTCTCTACTATACTATACTTTGTTACTACAAAGGAAATTTTGCAACACTTTCCCATTAGGACTTCATGATAATTAGTCAATCGTTACCACCTCTCAGTGTGCATACTCTAACTACCATCACATTCCACTTCACAACTTAAGTACTACCTACTCAGTTAATGCGCCTTATCTCCCAATAACTCTATAATTTTCTAAATACCATGAGGTTCTCCTTTCAAAATTCATAAGCCTAAATTAATCAATCACATCATGAATACTCTGGCTCTTCTATAAAAATATTCACCACTCACACTCTCTCATTACTAACACAATGAAACATTGTCATAACCCGTTTTTTAGTGAAGGCATACTCTAATTAATATTAACTTGCAACACTTACTCTACCTCTTATTTGAGCTCTTCACAACTCATCAGTTTTTAGTCTACCACAAGGGAAACTTTTCATTAATAGTTTACTAGGTGCATGAATATACAGACCTAGTTTGCCAAAACACCATCTCCGTTTCATAGATCTCTACACCTCTACATACTTTGCTCTTACTATGTCTCTCTCACTAGTACCGCTTATGATCTCATAACAGCTGCTACTCTTTCGGGTGAAAATCATACCGAAGCTCTAAACATACTCTCTCTCATAAAGATCTTAGCTTAAATAATATGTAGGAAAAAGAGTACTACTCGTTTTTAGCTCAAACGCACGATTCATCTTAATATGGGTGAATTCCTATAAAACTGAATATTTAACTTAATCTTGGGCTTCTCTCAAGCCCCTTAGGAGTCTCATAACTTCCTCAAAACTCTTGCTAAGAACGAGTCGTCCATAAGGATCTTTGAACTTCACTTTTCAACCACCTTTAGTATGATGGGTAGTCGAATGAATAAGAGAATGCACGAGTGGAAATAGATCTCTATGACTTGGCTCTTTCGCTCGATTAAGAGTATGAAAGAAGGGAAACTTTTCGTAAATGTCTGTAGTCCCTCATTTATATAAGTAGGCCCCTCACAATCATAAACAAGATATTACTTGACACAGCTTCATAGACTCTCTAGGATACTTAAACCTTTGCTCTGATACAAAGTTTTATACGATCTGAGCCTACACCTTGAATATGGCCAGTACTTGAAGACCATTGTTCTTCCCCAAGCGAACCATCATACTGGCTGACTACAAGCTGAAGACTCACTTAAGCATACACAGCTAGAAAAGTTAAACAAGATTCGCCAAACTCAAAGGAACAACTTGAGAAAAATAATATATTCAACTAGCCATAAAATAGGCAACATTAGTCTTTAGAACATTTAATAAAATATATGCAAAATACAGACTCCTTAACTATACTGACTATCTACGAAGCCTCTAACTTACAAAGATTGAATTCTTGATAAGACCCACGACCTCCTAACTAAACTGAATAGTAAATGAAATCCTCCGTAAGCAAGGAGGCTCACCATAGCTAACTCGAACTTTGGTATATATCAACGAGGCTCCTGTTAATGATCCCGAATACCTTTGTCTGTATCATGCGAATATGCAAGCTAATTGGCTCAGTAAGTGGAATGTACGAGCATGTAAAGGGGAATTCTAAAGTATAACATAAGCTTGATACTCAAAAAAGATTGGAACAGACTTACCTCTTCTCAAACATGAAACCAAATAAATACTCCATAATAAGATACTCAACTCAGACATTAAATACTGATCTCAATGATATGATATTCGACTAAGGATACTCAAGTAAAAATTCTCAACTCATAATACTTAGCTAAACTCATTTAAATATAAAACAGTTAAAAACCAGTGCAACACAAAATAAGTTGTTTCAAAACATGATCTTAACTAAAAATATTATTATCATAAATACATATCATGCTTCCTCTCAAAGCCTACTTGTGCAATGCATGAATGAAGTCCCATACCCCCATTCATACAAAGCAGAACCCCTTGAGGAACTTTGTAACTAATACTATGGGAGTTTCTCTAACTTACAACCATCACTATGAGCATAAGTAATGGTACAACGTATTACCTCACATTGCAAGAGGACCATCGTAAACCTTGCTATCGTTATAGGACTTTACTCAACTTAGTGGATCCACTACATCACCTTAGCTGATTATCTAAAAAGTATGACCCGTTAATTCTCATGGCAGCTATATTGTTTACGTGGAGAGTTGAGTTAATATGAACTCTCATCCCCACATCGGTGCTCAATACTACTTCCAAAACGTACTTTAGATCATTTTTCAATTGAAACATTCTTTTCTTTGGCTTGAGATGATTTACTGAACCCTTTAACTTTAAGAAGCTCCTCTTGGAATCAATGTTTCCCTCTTTAATTGAAAACTCTTTGGGAACTTCTTAGTTCCCTTTTAACTTAAATGTGAAAATTTTTTATAAACTCTTAGGGAATACTTAGTACCCTTATAGATTTTGATAAATGATCTCAACTCTTGCTCTTTACTTAACTTGAAACTTAAAATCTTAGTGAATACTTAGTAGCCTTATAGCTTTTGTGACTTTTTACTCTTTCTTGACTTAAACTGTAAGTCTTTAAAACACAGTGAAAAATTTTGTGAAATACTTTAGAAAACTTTATAAACTTTACTTCGACTTTCTCTTAACTTATAGACTTGACTCTTAACCTACTTTTAATTGAAGTATGGATTCAAGGTTCAGCATCTCATGTGGATGATTTCATCATTTTCAACTTTAAGAGTTCATGACGAATTATGAGAATGAACTACTCAACTCGAGAACAAAGAGGTACTTCTTAACTTAAGATAGGAATAAAGAACTCAATACTCAAGTCTTAGAAGTTGGAGATACTACTCCTCTTAGTGATACACGATTTATGGAATTCATGCGGAAGTTATGGGCAGGAACAACTCGAAGCAAAGGTCTGAGTAACTAGATGAAACTCGTGTATATGACTCTCTCATCCTCTTCTTCAATTCCTCAAAACTTAGTTCAAATCAATGATGGATCTCAAATAATTCACAATTTAAATTACAGACTTTTTTTGAACTCTAATCTTAACTTTTTCCCTTGAATGTTGATTATGAATTAAGGAGTTTTGGATTGAGTCTTGAAACAAGTTACTAGAAATTGCAGAAGACTCCTCAAAAGGACTCGAAGGGACTCTCACAAAAGGTTCGAATGAACTCCAAAAACATAATCTTCACTTTACCTTGAATTTGAATTATTTTTTCACGGTTATGATTCCAATTATGGATGATTTATAAGTGTTTTATAAGTACTTCAAAGAGTTTAGAATCAAAAGGAGTGAAGATACACTTTAAATGAGTTCAAACGGGACTACCGACGCAAAATGAGTGGGGGCAGGCGAAATGGCGTGTTTCAGGAGTGAGGAGCCAGCCCCTAACATCATAGATTACATTTGGGAGCACCGGAGGCGTGCCGCCCAGGCTTTTTGGGTACATCTGGGGAGTGCCATGCCAGCCCCTCTTCAGGTACCGTTTTGACGAATTTTGCCTCCTGTTTTCTTACCCTAAATCACTTTTAATTGATAGCGTTTCTCATGTCTTCATATATTCAATTACCCATCCTACATAAACACTAATACACTTAAAATAACACCAAAAACAATCACTTTCATCTCAATAAATCATCAAAATGCACACAAGAGAAGATCTACAATGAACCTCAAGAACCCCTAACAAGAACTTGAATCCTTCAACTTTTAGAGAATGAAATTACATTGAAAATAACATGTTTGGAGTGTGGTCGAACAAACCCAACACTATGGAAGCTTAAATTCCTCAAAGGTAAAAGAACCATGGCGAAATTCAACAACAAGAAGCAAGAATCTCGACGAACGCTTGATCTTGTCCTCTTTTCTTTTCTTGCTTCTTCTTAAACTTTTAACTAAAATACTAAGAGTATTTTTGGATTATGAACTTAACATAATAGGATTATGACCCTAAAATATAACTAAAAACGATTTAAATCTGATTGGGTAAGGAAAGACAAAAATATCCCTCACTATTTTCGGCTAACTTTTTTAAACTGGACAGCCTAACTTAAAAAGGTCATATCTCACTCATCCAAACTCAAAATTTATCCAACTTGGCGGCATTGGAAATATAATTCAAAAAGATCTTTCCAATGGTATATTGTAGAACACCTAACTCATCTTGTACTAGGAGTTATGGTCATTTGAGTTGACCCAAAACTCATCCTTACATTCACTTGCAAATTGTCAGATTTTGCTATTTTCAATTTTCTTTTCGGAACTCAAGGTTCTAAATCTAGTGATTTGACCTTAATAATTACAAAAATTATAATTCCTTGGTAAAATCTCACTCATTGCGATAAACGGTTTGAGTCTTAGTTCGAAAAATCTACTCGGGTGTTACAGCTTTAGAGCACTATAAAAAAAATAGTGTTTAGTGACGGATATTAACAACGTAATCAATTCAGTCGCTATATAACTACGGATTTGCAATGAAGTAGGCATTTCATTTCAAAATTTACAAATATTTTTTTGATTTAAAAAATAGCAATAGATTGGCGACGGAATATGTTTTTTGTCGTGAAATAATAGCTGGAAACTTTGGCGCCTTAAATTTCGCTATAGATTTTGCAACAAATTAAGTATTACAAATTTAAGAATATATTGTGACGAAAGTATTGACGGAGAAGCGTTGCTAGAATGTTAAATATATATTTCTGGAATTTAAATTACGTATAGACAAAAATTTCTGTCTCCAAAAATTAATGTAAATAATAAAAAAAAAATTTAGCAACGGATATCAGAATCCGTCGCTAAGTTCGTTGAAATATTTATACCAAGTCATCAATCATTGAAAGCACAAAAAGAAAACAAAAAATTTCAATCCCTAAAAAATAGGGTTTTGTCTTTGTGAAACGTCCAAAGAGCAACACAGCAACTGAGTTAGAGGTAAGAATTCGATTTCTCACGTCTCCTTCTCTTTTCGATTGCTCTCGTCTCCCTCTCCTTTCAATTGCTCCCGTCTCTGGTTCACGGTGAAATTGATCCTGTCTCCTTCATCCTCATGTGAAAGGTGACCTTCTACCTTTGATAATTTCTCTTCTTTCATATGTTCGGTGAGCTTCTTGTGCGGTGAAGAGGAGGGTTTTGACTTCTATTTGGTGAAAAATAACTGGGGATATGGGATGGGGTTATAAGGGATGAATATTAGTCTTTTGGAAATTTTCTTGGATATGTGATGTTAGCCATATTGATAAAACCACATTGTCTACTGAACTCACTCTAACACAACGAAAAATCCCCGGTAAAATCACTAATGACGGAAGTTCTTCTTTTGCATCCCCACCTAAAACTTGTAAGCAGTGTTTCAAAAATAAAATGAAACTTGCTATTGGTGTACACATTATAAGATTCTTGTATTTATTTATTGTATGTTCTCTTTAAGCATTGCAGGTAGCTTAGCAAATCTTATAGATATAACTTGCAAAGAGTTGATAGAAAAGAGAATCCAAAAATGATAAATAGGTATTGACATCATTTAGCGATTAGATTTTAATGAAGAGTACATATCTCAATGATGTTTTAAGATAAGAGTGTGTGCTCTATCTACTTTAGCATTCACACTGAGATATGCGATGATCAGAATGAGGCGTTCAATGGCATAACATAGTTTCTACGATCATTAGCAAAAGAAGAGATTTTCTATTGTTTCCTTGTGTGTTTTCCTTTACTGTTTAAAGGATTGAGTTAACTATTGTTTTTAATATTTTACTTTCTTTCGTTAGTGTTGTTTTCTTGTACTTTCCTCTAATTTCTGATTTAAATAATTTTTCAGATTTATTTTTAGACTCTAACCGTTCTTGCTTCTACTTTGCTTGATGAAATTCTCGATATCAGAAAATAACGACTACAAAAAGTCTCCAAGCTTTTAACTATCTAGTCACTGCCTCGAGAAAGGTAATGTTTCCTCTGTAATCTTCTCCTCGTCTTCTTCTATTCATGATATGCCTCACCAGTCTGTTGTTGTATCGCTGTTGTTTGTAGATGACAATTTATGACTTTAATTTGCTATACATGGGTTCTTAATGGATTTTCTTGATTCATAGTAATGTGAAAGTTTGGTTTTATCGTTTAGTATTTATTATTGATGCTTATTTGTTACTTTTTGTTATAATCTATATTTGGTGACTACTCTTCGCTATCTCGTAGAATCTCGGTTCTTCTTTTTCATTGTATGTAAGCCTATGTATTATATTATGTTTTTCTACTGTTAATGATGCTTTTTTTTAAACTGTAATTCATCAATACCTGTTTTTTGTCATCAATTTTGTGGGACTACGTCTGTCTAGTGAATAGAAATTGTTTTTGTTTTGCCTAAATGCATGTTTTGTACTTATTTGATGAATTCATAAGAGTACCTTCTGGTCCACAGTTTGTTCTTGTTACTAATTTTTTATTCTTGTAAATTTAAACTTTATTAAAAACATGAATATTCTAGAGCGTGGTTGTATATGTGATAGGTTGGATGGTTGAGGAGCTATAAATTCTTGTTTTGTAATTGGAGTGGATAAATTTATCCAATTTGCATGTTTGCAAAAGAATGGCATGAGCGGCAATAAAGTTACATGTCCATGTAAGAAATGTCACAACTTTAGGTTCATGAATGTTGAAACTAGTAAGCATCACCTTTATAAATCTTGATTTTTTTATAATTATTTTATATAGAAACATCAAGAAGAAAACAATATGATTGGTGAGATTTCTTGTGATTAGGGTTTAAAATGGTGGTGCTACACCTGAATTAGGATATGATAATCCATACTATCAAATGATCTTAGATGCAGCTGGTCCTAACTTTCCCCAAGGTTCAAGTTGGAAATCTTTTGGAAAAATTAAACATCAGTAATCTCATCCCTGTGAACCTTCAATGGAGGAAGATCATAATCCTGAGTCTCAAAAATTATATGATTTGTTACAAGCAGCTGATACAAAATTATATTCCGGTTCTTCCCTCTCTAAACTTGTTCTTCTCTCTCGAATGTTAAATATTAAAATGGAGAACAATATGTCACAAAGAGTTATAACAAAATGATGCAATTGTTCAAAGAGTCTTTACTTGAAGATAACATACTGCTTGATAGCTACTATCAGACCAAGAAGCTAGTGCGTATCTTGGGTTTGCTTATTGAAATGATTGATTGTTGTGAATCATGATGTATGTTGTATTGGGTGATGATGAACGCCATACATCTTGTACATTTTGTGGACATGATAGATACAAGCGTCGTGTTGGCTCTCGTAAGAGGAAATTGGTCCCTTACAAGAAAATGTATTATTTTTCTTTGATTCATAGATTGCATAGATTGTATGCATCTCATGCTACAGGTGCCGACATGAGATGTCATCATGAGCATACAAAAAAGGATTGTGTAATGCGTCATCCATAAGACTTTGTGTCATGGAAGCATTTCAATGACACTCATCCTTTTTTGCTCATGAACCAAGAAATGTAAGGTTGGGATTATGTACTGATCATTTCCAACCATTTAGTCACTCTGGGAGCAGATACTCTTTGTGGCCTGTGATTGTCGTACCTTATAATTTACCTCCAAGAATGTTTATCAAAAAGGCTTATATGTTCCTAACAGTCATTGTTCCGGGGCCATACCATCCCAAACTTAAAATTGATGTTTTTTTGCAGCCTCTAACAAAGAAATTGAATTTATTTTGGGAGACAGGCGTGCAAGCATTTGACATCTCAAAAAAGAAAAACTTTCAACTAAGGGCAGCTCTGATTTGGACAATCAGTGACTTTCAAGCATATTTTATGTTATCAAGATGGAGTACTGTAGGTAAGTTTGCATGTCCCTTTTGTATGGAGGAAACAAAATCTCTTACATTGACCCATGGTAGGAAAACATCTTGGTTGGATTGTCATCGGATGTTTCTTGACCAACATCACCCATTTAGAAGAGATCGTAAGAACTTTCTTAAAGGCAAGACTTTCCAAAGATCACCTCCACCCTATAGAACATGAGAGCAAATATTGAATCAAATTTGTGATTTGGACATAAGAAATGTAACATAGTTAGATGCAGAACAAGTCAATCGAAGAGTATGTAAGTCTTGCGAATGAATGAAGAGAAGCGTCTTTTGGCATTTGCCTTATTGGAGTTCTAACACGATTCGACATAATCTTGATGTCATGCATATTGAAAAAAAATATCTTTGATAATGTGTTTAACACCGTTATTAGTTTTGATGACAAAACCAATGACAATCCACAATCATGTAAAGATACAGTAAAGTCTTGTAATCGACCTCAATTGGCAAAGTATAGTAATGGAAAATATCCCAAAGATATATATACGATACACAAGGAAGCAAGATCTAACTTGTTCAATTGGATGAAAGGCTTAATGTTTCTAGATGGGTTTATTTCCAATTTGGGTAGTAGTCCAGACAAAAATGCGAAGAGGATATATAGCATGAAAAGTCATGATTGTCACATGTTCATTCAACGACTATTGCCTATTACCTTTCGCGAACTACTTCCTCGTAATGTGTGTCAAGACCCTACAAAATTGAGCTTATTTTTCAAATATCTTACTTCCACAAATCTGGTCCAAGTTAGAATGTATACTTCCTCCCTAATTCTTTGACTCAATGAAACATCTTCATGTACACCTTCCATGTGAATCAAGGATAGATGGACCGGTACAATATCGATGGATGTGCCCTTTTGAAAGGTAAATGTAAAGCTTTATATAATATTAGTGACTAGTATGCCATATATTTTTATCTTCCAATGTGATGGTCCATACATGTTATATATTTAGGTATCTCGGAACTCTTAAAAGGATGATTTGAAATAAATCTAGTGTTGAGGGTTCCATTTGTGAAGCATACTTGACGACAGAGTCAACACAACTGTTCTTTTCATTATTTTAAACCTCATGTCTTGAAACGAAATCATAACGTCAATCATAATGATGATGGTGGGGATAAATATAATATTTAAGGAAATTTTTCAATATTCTCCCATGTAGTTCGACTATGGGGAGAAGAAAAAAAAAGGGATTTATCCCTCGAAGAAATAAAGGCTACCCAAACTTATATCTTACTAAATTGTGAGGAGATTGAGCAATGTGTGAGGTAACGGAAGTTAATTTTAGTTTCCTAATAATATACAAATATCCTTGAATCACGAATTTTCAATTGAAATTGTTTTGTTGTAATGGAGTATGTTCAAGAAACGTTTACAAGAAGAATTTCCGAATCTATCTTAGGGTCAAATAGACGAGAGTATTGAAGAAAATTTCTCTCTATGGTTCAAGGAATTTGTGAGTATTGTGAAATTATCTTTTTTACAGTAACATGCTTAAATTTAGTTTTAATATTTACTAAGTCTTACATTTTTTAAAAAATAGGTCCAATGCAATCCCATTGAGAATGAATCTTGCGTAGTCTTGCTCGTGAACCATGAATAGACGATACATGTTATTCTGTGTATTTTGTGACTAGATACAAATTTCACATGGAATTTCATGGTAGCACAGGATTAGCAATGAATAGTGGAGTTTGTATCTCGATTCAAATTTTGTTGATTACTATGGACGGAAAAAAGAGATATTACAAGTGGAATACCGTGAATTACCTTTAAAGCAAACTGTATTATTCAAATGTGAATGGTTTTACCCAACTATGGATTTTGGTGTGAAAAGGCATAATCAATACAAATAGGTTTATATTAACCATCATCGTCGATATAAAAAATATTAACCTTTTATTATTCCACTGTAAGCAACACAAGTGTGTTATGTACCTTATCCTAGCAAGAAAATGGACAAGGATGATTGGGTAGTTGAGCTGAAGGTCGGTGGCTATGAAAAGATACTTCAATTATATATCTTTTGGTAGGTCATGGATCACCTAATTGATTTTGTGGTGATAGTTATCTCCATTTGAAGTTTACCCAACAGCATTTCCCGTTAACTTTTTGTAAATTTCCACCCATGGTCTGACCTACTCACCGTTATAGTCATCCGTAGATCTTGTCAGAGAATAGGTGAATGGGGGTCTTGATCGACGGTCATTGACTACGGACCGTCGTCGGTCCGCCCGTCGATCAAGACATAGCCAATTTTTCCCGGCTGAATTTTCGGGAGTTTCTGTCCCATTGACGATTGTGCAGAACGGATCATCGTCTGGCCTACAGCCGTCTATGCCACCGTTGTTTGCACCTGCAGATTTTTCTTTAAAAAAACTAGTATTTGGTCTATTTTGGCTACGGGGTGTTACATTATCTCCCCCTTGGAAACATTCGTCCTCGAATGAAGACTAAACTAGCTGAAATAGAGGGAGAGAGCTGCAAACCCCACTGCCAAACACTGAGAACTGATTTTCTGACTGAATTGAGTTCCGAGTACATGCAAATACGCTGAAAATGCAAGTACAAACTGAGCGAACATGATTCTAAGACTAAATTTATGCATGAATTACTGGAAAACTGAAAAGGAACTATTACCTCTAGTTGGAGTGGAATCGGAAGGAAAGAGGTGAGGATACTTGGCTTTCATGGCTACTTCTGCTTCCCAAGTATCTCTTTCTACGGATTGACTTCTCCACAAAACCTTGACTAAAGCGACTTCTTTGTTTCTTAACCTTATGACCTGAAGCTCAAGAATTTAAACTGGTACATCCTCATAATAAAGACTATCTTTCACCGCCACACTCTTCAATGACACTATAGAGGCTGAATCACCCACACTCTTCTGCAAGTGTGAGATGTGGAAGACCGGAAGAACTAATGCTAATTCTGATGGCAACTTTAACTCATATGCCAGATTGCCAATCCTTTTCAAGATCTTGTAAGGGCCTACATATCTAGGGCTGAGCTTTCCTTTCATTCCAAGTCTCATCAATCCTTTAATAGGTGATACTTTCAGAAAAACTCAATCATCAACTTGGAACTCTAGATCCCTTCTCCTTACATCTGCAAAAGATTTCTGACGACTTTGGGCTGTCTTAAGTATATTTCTAATGAGTTTCACTTTCTCATAGCATAAAGTACTTAACATGTCCCTATCAAAGCTGCTACACCTAATTTAAACAAACCAACAGGAGATTTACACCTACGTGCATATAAAGCCGCATAAGGGGGCATCTAAATGCTGAAATGGTAGCTATTATTGTAGGCAAACTCAATAAAAGGAAGGTGATCATCACAACTACCTTTGAAATCGATCACACAATCTCAACATATCTTCTAAGGTCTGAATGGTATTGTCTGCCTGCCCGTCCATCTGTCGATGAAATGTTGTACAAAGGTTAGCAAGAGTACAAAGACCTTTCTGAAATGACTTCAAGAAATGAGAGGTAAATTGAGGACCTCTATCTGAGATTATAGACAAAAACCCATGAAACCTCACATTTTCATTGATGTAAAGATTGGCATAGTCCTCCACCGAATGTGTAGTCTTGACCACTAAAAAGTGAGAAAGTCTCAGTCATCCTATCCACTATCATCAAAATGGAGTCATGTTGTGTGCAAGTACGAGGTAACCCTATGGTGAAATTCATATTGATCATATCCAACTTCCAAGTAAGAATATTGATCTCTTGAGTCATACCTCCTGGTTTATGATGTTCTACCTTGACTTGCTGATAATTGGGGCACTTACTCACAAAATCTGCTATATCCCTCTTCATGCCATTCAACCAATAGTCTTCTCGCAGATCGCGGTACATATTAGTGGCACCTCCATGAATAGAATACCTAGAGTTATGGGCTTCTGCAAAAATAGGTTGTCTCAACTCGCCCACATCAGGAACACATAATCTGCCCTGGAAGCGAAGTACACCATCTCCCCCTTGGGAGAAAAACTCCACTCTCTGATTATGGACTACACTCTTAAGTTCAAGAAAGATTGGGTCACTGTCTTCTTTTCCTTAACCTCCATTACAAAAGAAGATTCTTCCCCATTCTTAATTGTTACATCGCTCTCTTATATGCTCATAAGGCAAACTCCCAAGCGAGCAAGACTGTGAACATCCTTCACTAGCTCCTTCCTTTTGTCCTCAACATGGGCTACACTACCCATAGATAATCTACTAAGAGTATCTGCTACTACATTCTCCTTACCAGGATGGTAGTGCACACTTATATCATAATCCTTGAGGAACTCAAGCCATCTTTTCTGGCGAAGATTCAACTCCTTCAGGGTGAACATATACTGAAGGCTCTTATTGTCAGTGAACACATCTACGTCAACACCATACAAGTAGTGTCTCCAGATCTTGAGTGCATATGTCACTGCTGCAACCTCGAGGTCATGAGTTGGATAGTTATTCTCTTGAACCTTAAGTTGTCTAGAGGAACAAGCTCACCTTACCTCGCTACATCAACACACAAAATAGGCCAACTCTAGATGAATCACAATATAATAAATAACCATCTGAACACTATTATTGAGTCAAGACAGGAGTTGTAGTCAATCTAGTTTTCAAGTCTACAAAGCTTTTCTCACAATCATTTTACCATTAGAATAGGACCATCTTATGAGTCAATCTAGTCAATGGTGAGGCTATGGATGAAGATCCTTCCACAAACCTTATGTAATAACCTGCTAAACCTAAGAAACTTCTGATATCTGTAGCAGAGGTAGGTCTAGGCCACTGTTTCACTGCTTCTATATTCAGCAAATCCACTCGAATCCCTTTGCTAGATACAATGTAACCAAGAAAATCAACGGATTGCAACCCGAACTCATATTTACTAAACTTAGCGAATAACTGACTATCCTTGAGAGTCTGCATAACGACTCTAAAATGACTTACATGTTCGTCCTCACTCCTAGAGTAAATGAGAATATCATAAATAATTATGATAATGAACAAGTCCAAGTTATGATTTAACACTATGTTCATCATATACATGGAAGTTGCATGAGCATTAGTTATTCCAAACGACATAAATAGAAATTCATAATGACCATACTGAGTTCTGATGGCTTTTTTTGGAATAACACTATGTCTGATTCTAAGCTGATGATAACCCGATCTGAGGTATATCTTTGAGAAATGACTAGCAGCCTGAAGTTGGTAAAACAAGTCATCAATATTGAGGATGGATACCTATTCTTTATTGTGACCTTGTTCAACTGTCTATTGTCAATGCATATTCGTAGAGAACCATCTTTCTTACTTTATAAACAATACAGGTGCACCCCATAGTGAAATACTAGGTTTGATGAAACACTTATCTAGAAGGTCTTTCGACTGCTCTTTCAATTCCTTAAGCTCTACTTGAGCCATTCTTTAAGGAGGAATAGAAATAGGCTGGGTATCTGGACGGATATCAATTCAAAAGTCGATTTCCCTTTTGGGAGGGACTCTTGGAAGATCTTCTGGAAATACTTTTGGAAATTCACAGACTACTAGAACTGACGCTAGAGTTGGAGTTTCAAGGCAAGAATCCTTAACCCGAACTAGATTATAGAGATAACCCTTAAATATCATCTTTCTGTCCTTAAGGTAAGAAATAAATTGACCCATAGGCTCTAAGCTACTACCCTTCCATTCTAAGATTGGTTCATCTGGAAATATAAAACGAACAATCCTAGTTCTACAATCGACTGAGGAATAACATGAGTGTAACCAATCAATGCCTAGAATGACATCGATGTCTACCATTTATAACCCTACTAGATCTGCTGAGGTGACTTTCTGAGAGATTGTGATAGGTAAATTTATGTATATCCATCTAGCTATAACTGGGTCACCGACTGGAGTAGGGACTGAGAAGCGTTCTGAGAGAGTTTCTGGACTGCCACTGAATTGGATTGCTATAGTGAGTTACAAAAGACAATGTCATGTCTATTGTCTTCCCACTGAGTAAACCATATGTGAGTAACATCCTTGAGTTTGTTGGATGTCAATCTCACCTATCACTACAAGTTACTGACATCACACAAAATATTTCCTGACCTTATCAATGAACTTCTATGTGTCCTTACCAACATGCGACCTTAAAAACATAGACGGACTCATCCATACAAAATCACAAACTCTGGCTTCTATTGATCGATGATTTATATTAGTAGAAACTACAACCTGGTGATTGTTATGGTTGGCCATACTCTTAGCCAAAAGATGAATTGGCTTTCTGAAATTCTGCATTTGAACTTCCTTATATGGTACTAGAGGAACTGCGTTAGCATTGCATGCATTAGCATTCCATGCCTAAGATTAACGAGAAGGCATGATCTGAAACGTAGAACGTCATGTTTGATTGGAATAAGATCATACCTTATGCACGATAAGAGTAACAAGAAAGTGAATTTTTTCCTAAAACATTTCATAGCCTCACTCTCATTAAATATGATGCACTTCACACCCATTAAAAGGACTATACTTAGTGAGGCTTTTCAGACATCCTAGGACACTTAAATCTAGTGCTCTGATACCATGTTTTGTCACACCACAAAATACCCTTGAGAAGCGGACAAATAACATGGGACCACAAGTGATCCCAAGCTAACCCTGCTCGCATGATCATCAGCATACTAAAGAATATTAAACTGCTGCAGAAGATAAATCATAATTTAATCTGAAACGATGGGAATACCCATATTCTGTAGCTAAGATATATGAAAAACCAAGGAGTTTAATATAATGAAATATTAACTCACTACTAAGCTGAAACTAAGAATGTCTTAAAATAGACTCTAAACTGGACTAGAAATACTTGGACAAGCTCCCAGCTAAATCTAGAAAACTAACACTAAATGACTAAAGACTTAAATGACATTCATGACTGTTGTCCTCGGAGAATGAGGACACACCACTGAATCTTTTGAATTGGAGATCGGTAAATCAATCTATGCGTGATTTGGATATTGACAACCTGGCCTACATCACGAGACGATGTAGCGCACGTATGCGTCAGTACTTGAAAGGTATTGAGCATGTAGGATAATGTAAAGCTGAAATAAAACATAAATGTACAATCAAAAAAGCAAGTATAATAATCTGACAGATAAACTTAATTCTGAACTAACTAGATGCAATGACCAATTTATAACATGATAAAACTGATACTGAATATATTGATAAAAGATCAATGCAGAGAGTCTGACTGATATGTGGGCGCTACTAATAACCGGTCATAAAACCTAATGAGCTAAATGTGGTGTCTGATGTATACGCCCCATCGAGAGGACCCAACATACCCTGCCAAAGGTATAAAGTCATGCAGGCGTGATCACTAATCTTATTGCCCACATAGGGGACTTAAAACCTACTTGTCTAGTAGTTCTGGGACTATTGTGTACGCTAAACCTTAGTCCAACTCGATATTATACTACTACCAATGAATTCTGTAAAATTACTGTTCATGTCTAAATTTCATTACATACTGGATAGCTCAAAACATAACATGCAAACTAAGAATGCAATAATTGATCTGGTAATTCTTCATTTATAACTAAGGAATGTATATCTGAAGTGTCTAAAATATTTGACCTAGCATGTGTAATTCAAGAACTAAAGAAATACAAAGCAAGGTTCTGAAATTCATGCGATAATCTGAGTAATAACATGATAATCTGATTTTGAACATATATTTAAGTAAATCATGATGTTCTATCAAAGTTTTACAAACCCTACGTTTAATCATGATAAGAGAATCATGAATCTGACGGAAAACTAGGGACCCAATGGGTGAAACAAACCCACTAGTTAAACCCCAAATACCTCGTGATGTAATCTAAGGAAATATACTTAAGTTTCAGGGCTAGAACTGTTGGAGCTTGTGGTGTTCTCTAACTAGGGTTCTTGAGTTTTTTCTCCTCTTTTGCTTTTACTTTTTTAGGTTTTAATTTAATGATTTAACTTTGATATGTTTTAATTATGTTTCTAGGCTTAAACGGACTAAAATATGATGATTTAGGGTCAAAACGACGTAACATTGGGCTTACAAGAAGTGGGAAAGGTAAAAAAGACCCCTAGGAAAGTTACTATTTGGACAAACGACGGCCAGGACTGAAAGTCCGTAGTATGCCCAATGCCCCGTCATTGGGTCCTTCGTCAGGGCATATTCCACAGGCCTTTACTAAAACAGGCATAACGTTTTACTAGGAGGTTTGATTTTTGCAAGGTCGGTGCCAATAGAAAGATAATTCAATTATCTATATGTGGGTAGGTCATGGGACACTTAGTTTATTTTATGGAAAGAGATATGACCATTTCAAGTTGACCCTACTGCATTTCCCCTTAACAGTCTGCAAAATTTCCACCGACGGACCGTGCTGGTCATCCGTAGATCTTGTCAGAGAGTGGGTGAATGGTGGTCTCAATCGACGGTCACGGACTACGGATTGTTGTCTGATATACGAACCATCAGTTCTATCGTTGCTCAAGAATTAGCCAATTTTTCCCGGCTGAATTTTGGGAGTTTCAGATCCCATTGACGGTTGTGTAGGACGGACTGTCGTTTGTCCTATGGACCGTCGATGCCACCATTGGTTGCACCTGCAGATTTTTCTGAAGAAACTTATTTTTGGCCTAATTTGTCTACGGGGTGTTACACTAATACTCTGGGGAACTACTTTCACTACTGTGGATATAATTATGTGTTGCTAAAAACACAAACTCATGCTTAAAATTATTGCACTTCTACTTTACACCTATTGTAATAAGAGATAGCTCATCTTGATATGATCTTCTCTTGGGGTGGATGTTGTTAGCAATTACTTGGGTATCCACTATTTATTACCACAGACACAACAACTACTACACTAAACAAATGGTGAACACATATGAAATCCCTTCTAGTCAACTTGTGAAGTATTTTATTTCTATCAGTTTGCTCAGTTTCAAAGGGACGCCACATCCTGCACTCACATATACTATTTATCTTTGTAAAGAGCAGCTGGTATTTTTTAAAGAATCATATGGAATAGTATAAAACTTAACCAAAATAGACATCTTTATTCTTAGTGTCTCTGCTACTCTCTACACTTTATTGAGCATGACTTTGTGCATTTTCTGCATTTTCCTTCAAAATTTGATTTGTTCCATATAATTAATGCTTTCTCATTTTATCTACTTATAATAGTAAAATATGAAATATATTAAAGGAAAAAAATTGTCTGAAACTGATATTGATCAATTGAAGCATATTACCAAGCTCCGGGAGGAGAAAAGAAAAGAAGAATCTAAGGTCTTGGATCTGAAGAAAAAAATTACTTTGGGAAATAACTTTGTGGGTCATTATCATTACCAAATCCATTTTATCAATCAACATTGACAACAAATATGGAAGAGTTTGTAAAGAAAATGATGTCTTCACTAACTAGTCATCTTGTTCCTATTATTGTTGAGCAGGTGAAAGCATCGATTACTCCTTTCGGCAATCCATCGTTTGTGGTGCCCATGCCTCTTGCTTGAAATGTGGACGCGGTTCATACCTCTATTTCAAGTTGATACCTCAACAACTTCAATTTTTGATAATGTCATACTTTTTGGAAACTACAAATTGCGAGTAGTAGTATTTTGATGAACATGGGTTCATTTAAGCGTACTTGATAGTTTTCTTTGTATATTTTTAACTAAAAATATGTTGTTTTTGAGTTTTCTATGTAATATATTTTTAATCGTGTATGAGTATTATATTATATGAATGTTTTTCAATTTTAGAGTATTTAGTAATTTTAATTTAATATATTTCAGCAGTGCTTAAGAACAATTTTAGCAACACATTTAGCGACTATTTTGTCATTGCTGTAAAAATCATGTTGGCGACATATCAAAGAAGAATTATTGAAGGCCTAATATGTTGTTACAAAATATCTTGCGACAGAAATTTTGTCAAAAATTTATCAAAAATTACGAAATGAATTATGAAATTAGCAACAAAACTATATAAATATAATGACGAATCTTTTTGTCGCTAACATGTGGCTACGAATATGTTTTGTCACTATGACGTCACTAAAATTGAGACAAAACATCATTTTTCATCATAGAATTATGAAATTAGCAACAAAATTATATAAATATAATGACGAATTATTCTGTCTCTAAAATATAGCGATGGAAGTAATTCATTACTAAAACGTCACCAAACTTGTAACGGAACTCATTTTTTTGTAATTAAGAGCTTACTGACGAGCATAATAGGAACAATCAATATTTCGTAGCTAATCTGTTGCTAATCGTGATTAGTGACGGATTTTCTTCATATAGTGACAGATTGTTGCCGTTTCTAAACACTGTTTTTTTGTGTGCTGAAGAATGCTTTACAACTTGAGTGATGTCTTGCAAAATGAGGGGCACCTCTATTTATACTACATTGTAGGGATTAAAGTTCAATTACTATTTACTTTACAAGTCCCTAATATATTTAATCTTTGGTCCCCTTTCTAGAGAATTCTACATAATCTTGGAAATTCTAAGACATTTTTTATTTGTCTATAGAGTTCTAGAATTTCCGTATGCCTCTCAATAATTCTGGAGTCATCTACGCCACTCTAGATGCAAAATTTTATTGTTCTAGTGGTGGAACATGACACTACGCTCTTATTACTAGACACAAAGCCTAAGCCTTAAAAGGTAACTCTTTTGTTAAACAGAAAATATTTTCCTTTTGTCCCTACACAAGCATTAATGCCCTGTCTTCAAAATAATATTCCTAATCAAATTTAAAGAGGACCAGAGTTTCCATTTTAACTCCCAATACTAGCAATAGTTTTGACAGAGGGGAGAGTTCAATTCAAGACAAACTCTATCCTCCACAATTTCATGTTCAACCCCACTACCCCAACATTGAAAATTCATTAAGTAACCCATTTTTTCTATGAAAAATAATGTTGATTGTGTGCTTTAACAACATCAACATAGACAATTATTTTAAATATTTAGTTCACAAAGACGACAAGAAGAAATTATAGGAAACATTAATCATTAGTCTTGCTAAGCATTTAACACTTGAAATCATCATATTCAAAGTGAGTCAAACTTGGACCTCAATGTAGCTCATAAAATAACACATTCAGGTAGAAAATAATATTTTATATAGGTGTTGCAATTCGACAAATAATGAATACAATGTGAATGTGAATGCAGGAAATAAAAAAAATTCAACTAGAACAATGATGTCTAATATTAATGCTAAAAAACCTACTAGTAACGAAATTGGAACAATAAATGTTAATTTACAACAACAAATTGATGAACCAAAAATCTCTTATCCAAGCAATATCCTGACAATATATAAAAGTGATATAGAAGAAATAGATTCTAATGAGAAGGAAAATTGTGATGCATATTCTAGTTTCAATATATGGGTTATTTTTTCAAAAATCTTGGACCTTCAGGTGCTAATCTACCCAATTCATATGATAATTAGTTTGATTAAGTTTATTCTATTGATCAGGTAAGTGCTTCAACCTACTTATTTGATATAATAGATATATATATATATATTTTTAATTGTTGGTATTAGATAAAAGAAATATATATTGACAACAATATTCGTTAGTGTTAAACCAACTAATATGCATCAGCTAGTGTAGTCAACTTTTGTTGTAAACTTATATTGATTTTAGCTAATACCAANTCATATGTATATGGCAAGTTAGCATATGAAGGTCCAAGATTTTTGAACAAATAACCCATATGATTAAAATTTTAATATGCACCACAATGTTCTTTCTTAATTGAATCACTTTCTTCTATATCACTCTTATTTGTCGCGGTTATACTGCTCGAATAAGACATATTTGGTTCAGCAATATGTTGCTGAAAATTTGCATTTATCGTTCAAAGTGCATCAGTATTTGCAAATTTTAGCTTCAATATAAGACATTGTTTCACTACCTAAATATGTGTTTGTATTTCCTGCATTCACATTCAAACTGTAGTCATTAATCGTCATAATTTCCATGCATATATCAAACATTATTTTTCTATCTAAATGTCCTGTTTTATGAGCTACATTGAGTTCCAAGTTGTACTCACTTTGATTATGACGATTCAAAGTGTTAAATTCTGAGTCAAGCCTATGAGTAATGTTTCCTTTAATTAGGTGTTGTAGTCTTGGTGAACCAAACATTTCCAATAATGGTTTATACTGATGTTATTAAAGCAAACCACCAAACCAAACATCTCGAATAATAGTCTATACTGATGTTGTTGAAGCAAGCCACCAACATTATTTTTCATACAAAAAATGGCTTATTTAATGAACTCTCAATGTTGGAGTAGAGGGGATGAACCTGAAATTGTGGAGGATAGAGTTTCACTTGAATTTAAATCTCCCCTTTGGCAAAAATGTTGCCGGTATTCGGAGTTTAAAATGGAAACTCTACTGCTCTTTGGATTTAATTAGGAATGTTTTTTTTAAGACGGGGAATTCTCCCATATTTTCTATTGCTACTCTTATGTTTAGATTCACTTAATGATTTTTGGCCGGATGTCCGATGACTACTTTTGCGCTCTTTTGGAGATCTCAAATTGTTGAAGCGATATTTCTGAGATGTTGTTTCAAGAATTGTGGCACTTCTAGAACATCTAATGAAATTGGAGCTAGATAAATACAACATAAGTTTATTAACTCCCCCCCCCCCTTTAAAAAAACTTATATATTTTTATGGAGTATGGAGTAAGTCTAGCTAGTGTATAACATGCCTTTAACAGGAACAAAGACTAAACAATCTAATTTATTTCTTCTATAAACACATAAAACCGTTTATGAATTATTAAAAGAACAAAGACTAAACAATCTATTTTTCTCTAAATAATCTTGTGATTCACTTTTAGGGAATTATTGGGGTGAAAAAAATCTAAATTAGTTAAGTTTTAAAATTTCAGAATTACGCTTAGGGTTTGGAGAAGAGAGAAAAGAAGAAAGAAATGGAAAAAAGTCAAGCATTTTCCAAAAACGTCAAAGCTTTGCGAGTGAAATTCGTTGGGGGTGATCCCTATAAAGGTATTTAAGATAATTTAGTGGTAAGTTTATTCACCCTCACACCAACCTTTTTTCAAATCAGTTATTGGTGAGTTGTTTACACGTTAGTATGTGAAGTTCTTGAAGAACATTGTCGAGTTATTGTTGGTTGAGTTGTTGAATGCCTACTGTTGATTTCATTCGTAATTCGGGTTGTTTTTAGATTTCAATATATTTGGTATTGAGGTGACTAATGTCCTATGTGTTCGGGAAAAGAACTATGGAAGTTTAGATAGTTTAGAGATGAAAATGAGAAAGGTCGGATATTTTCTAGCTGGGGCGCCTTGCCTGCCAGAGTGCCATAAAAGTTCTTCTGAGCCTTGGCCTCTGGCATGTCGCAAGAGCACCACAAAATGTTCTCTAAACTTTGAGGGCTGGCGCCCCGCGCCTCTCATAGCACCAGGGACGTTTGTTCTCCCCATTCTTCCCCCACCTTTTCATACGAATTCCTATGTGATGTACCTATGTTTCTTAGTTTATTACAACATTCTAAGGTACATCTAAACCTCATGAAATTATCCATAAACATGAGATCATGAGACTTGAATGCATAATCTAAGTCAAGGAATGTTAAGATCAAAGTCAAAGAAGTTAGGAGTCAAGACTAAAAGATAAGTACAAAGTCAAAGTAAGTTCTCAAATTTTTGAAGTCCTTAACAAAATTTTTATATTTTTAAAGACTCAATTTTAAAAATTAAGCAAAGAATAAAATTTGTGTTCATTTCGCAAAAGTTAAAAGGGCACTAAGTATTCTCTAAAATTTACAAACGTTTTCACATTTTGAGCAAGAAAGGAAGTTGAGACTTCCAATATAGCCTTTGGCTCGTTTTAGTAGAGAGGAAACTATGATTTCCAAGAGAGTTTTTATAGTTATGTTTAAGTAATTACCACAAATCAGAGAAGAAAATGTTTCAAAAATATATAAGCTAAGTATTTTTTGGAGTAGTATTGAGTTAAGTTATTCTTGAGTTGAGCAGAGCCTAGATAAGTGTTCCTTCTAACACTTTTTCAAGCTTAAGTTCTTTTAACATTTCAACTCGCATACTCGTACATTCAGTGTATTGATGTGTGTTGGTCTGCATCTTATTATGATACAGATGCAGGTAACCAGGATCCATCCAACGCCTCTTTGATCCAAATAAACACTCAGAGTGTGGTCTTATATTTACTTGTAAATTAGAGTAAGGGTTAGGGTGGATTTTAATGAGGCGGGCTAATGCGTATTAAATTAAATGATTATCCATGGTGGATATTGATGTTTATTGGTCACATGACAAAAAAAATGCATGGCATGCTTGGTAGCATTAGTTAAAGTTAGGGGTATTTGTGAGACAACAAAAAAAGTGGGGTATTTTGTTTAGAAATGAATGTACCATCATGGTAATTGCTGTTTGTACATCTTCAGAAGCAATGGAAATGCCCTCCAACGGATAGAAAAAATTGACGTGATTATAATCAGTGCTTATTCACCAAATTTTGATTCTTTTAAACTCTTGGCTCAAGCTATGATATGGGATAAAATTTTACTATTTAATTATTTATTCTATTATTCCACTAATGACATCTATTGTGAGAAAACTCAGCTACATTTATAAAAACACTACGAAAATCAACTAACAAATTGGCTATTAATATATAATTATATTCTTTAGAGCTAAAGAAGTTGGTACAATTCACTTTAATTATGAGTAGCAATGAATATTTTGTTGTTTAGTGACATTAGTTATTTATTTTTATATAGTAACAACAAATAACTACTGTCACTAAACAAAGAATATTCAATGCCACTCATGATAATTAGCAGTGAATTGTACCAAATTCTTTAGCTTCAAAAAATTTAATTACATATTAATCACAAATTATTTAGCTGATTTTTGTAGTGTATTTATAACGTAACTGATCGTTCTCATAAATAGATGTTATAACTGGAACAATAGAATATATACTTACATAGTAAAATTATGTCCAAGATCACAGCATGAGCCAAGAGTATAAAAGTATCTAAATTCGGTGAATGAACACTGATTATAAACACATTAATTTTTTTCTCTCCTTTGGAAAGCATTTCCATTGCTTCTGAAGATGTACGGACTGTAATAACTGCATCAATGCATCTTAAAAGTTATATGTATAAATAATATGAAAATATTGTCCATTGTCTAAAAAAATTTAAAAAAGAGGATTAAATTGATTAATCATTATAGTTGACCCATAATAAATATAATATTTTACTAGTATTCATTAAAGTATATTGAAAATATTATTCATGTGTGTTTTGGCTAAAAAATACTCCCTTTTTTTTGTTGGCTCACAACCTCTAACTTTAACTAATACCACCAAGCGTGCCATGTGAAAGATAATTCGTTACGTGATCAGTACACATCAATATCCACAATTGAAAATCAAGTAACTTAATTAACCATTAGCCCATCCATTTTAAAATCCATACCAACCCTTACACAAATTAACGAGCAAATATAAGACCATATTCCTTGTCCTTCCAGTCGTAAGACCAACAATGCACCCACCTTTCAATCCAATTTTCTCCATACATCCAAACAAATTTCATGAACACTGCTCACATACACAATTTTCTCACCTAAAACTACACAAAACCTCAATAGAATCAACAAACGAAAGATTTTTTTTCTCCAATTTGAATACTTCTCATGTAGTTTTGACCTTTATCAAATTAAAAAAGAAAAGAAAAAATACGAAGAAAAATGTTTTTTAACAAGAATCAAACAACCCATTTTTTTCTACTTATAATAAATAAAAACAAAAAGTTGTTTCAAGGAAAATAATAATAATAATCAGATCCCTTCTTATCTTACACTTTCTCTTCCCTCTCTGTTACTCCAATTTTATTTATAAAGTGACAGATAGATTTATATAATTCAAATATCTACATTTTCAAAAAATTATTTTCGGTGAATTTTATTAATCTTCTCCTATGATTTTATCCCACACGACCAATTATAAAAAAAATTACCCATTATTCTACAAAATCTCAATTGTATAAAACGTATATATAAGTTTTTTACTTAATAATTACCCTTTAAAATAAAAATTGTGGCACTTGTAGAACATCAAATGAAATTGGAGCTAGACAAATATTAACATAAGTTATAAACTCCCCCTCCCCCCACCCCCGAAAATTCATATACGTTTTTATGTAGGAAGAATATCGAGTGTATAACATGCCTATAACAAGAACAAAAACAAAACAATCTAATTTGCTTCTCCTTTAAACACATAAAAACATTTATTAATAATTAAAACAACATAAACAACTATACAAATGGTGTTATGACATAAAGAAAAGATCAATTCAAGATTTACTAGAGACAAACTAAAATCCAAAAAGGAATTGATGTTAAAATCACAACAAGCATAATCAACTAAATCTCTTTTGAAGAGGTAATCAAACTGAATTTAATCGTATAAAAAATCAAGTATTTTAAGTTTAATATATATTTGTAGAGATGTCACCTTTGTAGTCATAAGAGTTCAACAAATCAACCATTTTACCAATTTTTTCTGCTTCGTGATCAACTAGAACTACCCGAACTTCATCTATATTACCATAATAACTAGTTTCCATTGAATTTCTATTCCTTCAGAAATATCAGAAAAGGAGATACAAAATATTGATTTTCTATATAGAAGCTTGAATTTATTGGAGTCACGATTAACCCGTTTGGGGGTATTATATAGTAATTACAATGGTAAATGAGTATGTTTAAACAATTGTTTTGTTATTATATTATAGGTTTGGTCAACTTTTAGTTCTCATATTATTCATTTTTTCATAATTTATGTTTAGTTAATATAATCATTATATTTTGGCCTTCATACTAATGAAAGTTGAATATTTAACAAAGACATATATTTTTACACCTTGTCTTCTTGTTCTAAAAAGACTCTAAATTCTAAGCCCAATATAGCCCTAAATCATATATGCTTAACCCGAAATAACAGAAGGCTCTAAACCCTGAACCTAAAAACACAAAAAACCCTATGTCCTAAGTCGTAAACCCTAAAAAAAACTAAGAAACACTAATCCTTAAAAAAACCTAAAAACCCCTGAAGCTAAAAAAACTCTAAGATCTAAACCCAACAAAATCCTAAATAGTATATTCTACACCATTAAAAAAACTAAAAAAAACCCTAAAAGATTTACCCGAGATTTTATGTAGTCAGACAAAATTCTAATTAAGTTAATGATTTTTCATGTGCATCTCGATAGTATATTTGAGTTTTCAATGTGGAGTAGACTAATGTAAGCATTATTTATTATCCTTAAGAGTCTAGTCGAAGGGATCATATATAGCCAAAGATAAGCCTCTTAAATAAAGTTTAATTTTCCTCCCGTTACGTAGATATGAATTTAGAAGGATGGTAATAGTGGTCTAAGAAAGAAATTCAAACTATTAACAATTAGATTAAGCGACTTTATAGGTCATTGTGGGTAACAATTATAGAAAGACTTCTATAGAAGCGGGAAGAGGTTAAGATAAGCATCTCACAAAGAAAACTAAGAAGGGATATAAGTTACTACACATGGAGAGTTCAGTAGCCATGGCCATTTCTGAGTCTACCAATAGATGACTTCCTTGTAATCCTAAAATAGCAATAACGACCAAAGGTCTTTCATCAAAAAATAAAAATGACCAAAAATTGATATATCTTGACCACTGAATATATTTAGTATTCTCTTGTAAACATCTTCTTTACATAAACAAATATATTACACTGTGATAACAAATAGCATACTCATTCCAGTCAATATTATTATTAGTCTAGTGGTGGATAAAATTTGAAATAGTTTACACTGTATATTGACCAAGCATGGTCAATAACTGTATAAATAACTTTGTGCCACATCAGACAAAGTGGACTCTCATAAAGAAAACTAAGAAGGGATATAAGTTACTACACATGGAGAGTTCACTAGCCATGTGATTAGCATTTTTGAGTTAACCCATAGACGACATCCTTGCAATCCTAAAATAGAAAAAACAACCAAAGGGCTTTCATTAAAAAATAAGAATGACCAATGAAAAATGATAAAACTTTAAAAGTGAATATCTTTATTATTCTCTCGTAAACATCTTCTTTACGAAAACAAATATATTACACTGTGATAACAAAATATCATACTCATTAAAGTCAATATTATTAGTAGTCTAGTGGTGGATAAAATTTGAAATAGATTAGACTGTATATTCACCATTCATTGTCAGTAACTGTATAAATAACTTTGTGCCACAAGATAACAGACAAAGTGGACTCTCATGTTAGTTTTTTCGTTATAAAATAGTAGGTTTATAACACTGTTTTAATGGTTTAGCTAAATATTGTGTAGTTTGATGAGGAAATTTTCTGCACCCATTCATCAATATTTTTTTATCGACTTCTTTAAAATTTGATGACTCTTGAAGATGTTTTTGGATATGCCACTTAAGTCACCCCCAACTTGCTTGGAATTGAGACATTGTTGTTATTGTATTCAGACACAATAAGGTAACAACATTTAAATACATCTGCTTTTATAAACATGAAATTAATATTTAGGTATTTTTCACAATTTATAGTACATAAGAATATAAATCTTACTGCATACATTGTATACAAAGAAACCTTGAACGAATGAGTACGCATTCCATGCTATTCAAAATAAAGAAGAACAGAGAATGCAAATAATGATCATGAAAATATAATGCACACAAGAAAAAAAAGTAAGGTGCTTGTACCGATTCCAAATGAAGGAATGCATTTATAGATGGCCTCCTTCCCTCGTTTATTCTAGTAGCTTAGTTACAAATCTCGTTCCTTGACAACTCTGACATTTCCCAGTCTACTCATAGATAACTTCAACGCAATCCTAAAGTAGCAGTAATGACCAAATGGCTTTCATCAAAAAATAAGAATGACCAAAGAAAAATGACAATGCTAAACTAGTGAATATCTTTAGCATTCTCTTGTTAAAATATTCTCTGTGTAGACAGAGAAATTACACTATTATAACAAATAGCATACTCATTCCTGCCAATATTTTTAGTTGTCTAGTGGTGGATAAGATTTGAAAAAGATTATGCTATAGATTTACCAATCATGATTAGTAACTCTATAAATAACATTGTGCCACAATAGATATCAGAACAAGTATTGATCTTTTTCATTATCGTATTTGGGTAACCAAGAAATCTCCAAGGGTCATTGGCACACAGTTTCAAACTTGACGGATAATTGGCCCGCCCCTTTATCATTTTCCACTTAAATACCAAGCTTTTGTCTATGTTTATGAAGTGTCCTAACCCACGTATCACATGCTATGCTCTTACCACTAGACCAAAAGCCTAAGCCTCAAAAGGTAGTTCTTTTGTGCTACAGAAGATGTTTTCCTTTAGTCCCTAGAAAAGAATTAGTATCACGTCTTGAAAATAATATTCCTCAGTAAATTTAAATAGGACCAGAGTTTCCATTTTCCACTCCAAATACTAGCAACAGTTTTGTTAGAGGAGAGAGTTCAATTCAAGAGAAACTATATCCTCCACAATTTCAAGTTCAACCCTACTACCCCAACATTTAGAATTAATTAAATAACCCATTTTTTCTATGGAAAATAATGTTGATTGTGTTCTTTAACAACATCAACATAGACCATTATTGGAAATGATTGGTTCACAAAGACGACTAGACAAAATTATAGGAAAAATTACTCATTAGTCTGGCTGAGCATTTAACACTTAGAATAATCATATTCAAAGTGAGTACAATATTTTCAATGTATCTCATAGAACAACAGATTCAGGTAGAAAATAATATTTTGATAAAGGTGTTGGAAATATGACAATTAATTAATACATATTGAATGTGAATGCAAGAAACATAAACATAGATTCATGTAGAACAATGATGTCCAATATTAATGTTGAAAATGCTTCTAGTAACGAACTTGGAACAATAAATGTAAATTTACAACAACAAATTGTTGAACCATATATTTAATATCCAAGCAATATAGTGACAGCATATAAGAGTGATATGGAAGAAATAGATTCAAAAGGATAGTTGTGATGCATATTCTAATTTCAATAATATAGGTTATTTCAACAAAATTCTTAGACCTTGAGGTGCTAACGTACCCAATTCATATGACAATGAGTTTGATTAAGTTTATTCTGATGATGAAGTAAATGCCTCAATCAAGTTAATTGATATTATATTTTTTTGGTTTATTTATTGGTATTAGCTAAAATCAATATAAATTTACAACAATATAGGTTAGTGTTAAACTACCTAATATGCATCAGCTGGTGTAGTCAACTTTTGTTGTATATTTATATTGATTTTAGCTAATAGCAACAATAAAACAATAAATATATATAATATCAAAGTAGATTGAAGCACTAAACTAATCATTAGAATAAACTTGATCAAACTTACTATAATATGTATTGAGTAAGTTAGTATCTCAAGGCCAAAGATCTTGGAACAAATAACCCATATGATTCAAATTAGAATATGCATCACAATTTTCCTTCTCAATTGAATCACATCCTTCTATATTACTCTTATTTGTCGCGATTATATTGCTCGGATAAACACATTTTGTTCAGCAATATGTTGCTTAAAAGTAGAACGTATTATTCACAGTGCATCACTAGTCGCATTTTCATCATCAATATAAGAGATCGTTGTGCTACCTAAATATGTGTTTGTATTTCCTGCATTCCTATTCAAATTGTATTCATTAAATGTCATATTTCCAATACCTATATCAAACATTATTTGGCTATTTGAATGTGTTGTTTTATGAGCTACATTGAGTTCCAAGTTGTACTCACATTGAGTATGACGATTCAGAATGATAAATGTCGAGTCAGGTCTATGAGTAATTTTTCATATAATTGAGTGTTGTAGTCTTTGTGAACCAAACAATTACAATAACTGTCTATACTTATGTTTTTTAAGCACACCACCAAACCAAACATTTCTAATAATGGTTTATATTGATGTTGTTGAAGCACATCACTAACATTATTTTTCATTGAAAAAATAGGTTTTTAATGAATTCTCAATGTTGGGGTAGTGGGGTTGAACCTGAAATTTGGAGGATAGAATTTCTCTTGAATTGAACGCTCCCCTATAGAAAAAATATTGATACTATTGGGAGTTCAATATGGAAACTCAAGTGCTTTTTGGATTGGATTAGGAATTTAATTTTTAAGATGGGGCATTGTCCTATATTTTCTATTGCTACTCTTTTGTTGAGATTCACTTAAAGATTTTGGCCTTATGTACGATCTAGATCTGAGCACTTCTAGAGATCTCGAATTGTTGATGCGATATTTCTGAGATATTGTTTCAAGAATTGTGGCACTTCTAGAACATCTTATGAAATTGGATCTAGACAAATATTAATATAAGATTATCAACTCCCCCCCCCCCCCC
>NC_028646.1:54827588-54855336 GCF_001406875.1 Solanum pennellii | reverse complement strand
CCCCCCCCCCCCCCATTTTGAAAAAATACATATACATTTTTATATAGGAAAGAAATCAAGTGTATAAAATGCCTATAACAAGAACAAAGACTACACAATCTAATTTGTTTCTTATATAAACATATAAAAGTATTTATCTATAATTAAAACCGCATAAAAATTACAGAAATGGTGTTATGACATAAAGAAAAGATGAATTAAAGATTTACTAGAAAAACTAAAATCTAAAAAGGAATTGATGTTAAAATCACAACAAGTATAATATTAATTAAATCTCTCTTGAATATGTAACCAAACCAAATTTATTTATATAAAAAAATCAAGGGTTTTGAGTTGAATATATATTTGTAGAGATGTCACCTTTGTAGTCATAAGACTTCATTAAATCCACCATTCTACGAACATTCTCTGTTTTGTGATCAACTAGCATCAGCCGAACTTCTTCTATAATATCTTAATAACTAGTTTCCATTGAATTTATGTTCTTTTAGAAATTTTAGAAAGGAGATACAAAATAAGAATTTTCTATATAGAAACTTTAATTTGTTGGGGTTACAATTAACCCTTTTGGGGGTATTATATAGTAATTTCAATGGTAAGTGTGTATGTTTAACTAATTTTTTAGTCCTTATATTATAGGATTGGTCCACCGTTAGTTCTCATATTGAATATTTTTTCATAAATTATTTTAATTTATATAATCATTAGGTATGCTCTTAGTACTAATGAAAGTTGAATATTTAACAAAGAAATATATTTTATACATCTTCTCTTCTTCCCCTAAAAACACTAAGTTCTAAACATAATAAAGCCCTAAATAATATAGGTGAAACACTAAATAACAGAAGGCTCTAAACCCCGAATTCTAAAAATTCCTAAACTCTAAACCTAAAAAGATAAAAAAAAACTAAGTCCTAAATCGTAAACCCTAAAAAACCTATGCAACACTAATCGTTAAAATTCCTAAAAACCCTTGAAGCTAAAAAAACTATATGATCTAAACCCTATAAAAAACTAAATAGTATATGCTAAACCCATAAAAAAAACAAAACAAAAAAAACCCGAACCCTTAAACTAGGTAAGGAATTAAGGTGTTACTTTACAATAAATGTTAGTATTAAGAGTGTGGTATTATGACCCTTATATGAGAGTAATTCAGTTTGGCTTAGTTATTAGACTAACAAGTACATCAAAAGATGTACTCGAGAAATTATGTAGTCAGACAAAATTCTAATTAAGTTTATGATTTTTTATGTGCATATCAATCAGTATATTTGATTTGTCAATGTGGAATAGACTAATGTAAGCATTATTTATTACCATTAAGGGTCTGGTCTAAGGGATCATATATAGCAAGCGATAAACCTCTTAAATAAATTTCAAGTTTCCTCCCGTTACTTAGATATAAATTTAGAAGGATGGTAGAAGTGGGATAAGAAAGAGAAGTCAGACTATTACCAATTAGATTAAGAGACTTTATAGGTCAATGCGGGTAACAATTATAAAAAGACTTCTATAGAGAAGGGAAGAGGTTAAGATAAGCATCTCACAAAAAAAATAAGAAGGGATATTACTTACTACACATGGTGAGTTCAGTAGCCATGAAACTAGCCATCCCAGTCCACCCATAGACGACTTCCTTGCAATACAAAAGTAGCAATAATGACCAAAGGTCTTTCATCAAAAAGAAAGTATTACCAAAGAAATATGAAAAACCTTGACTAGTGAATATCTATTGTTTTCTTTAGTAAATATCTTCTTTGAGTAGACCAGGATATCACAATGTTGTAACAAATAACATACTCATTCCTAACAATATTGTTAGTAGTCTAGTGGTGGATAAATAACTTTGTGCCACAAGATACCAGACAAAGTGATGATATCTCATGTTAGTTTTTTCGTTATAAAATTGTAGGTTTATTACACTATTTTTATGGTTTAGCAAAATATTATGTAGTTTGATTAAGAAATTAGGGGCACGCTTTCATAATTTTTTTTATTGACTTTTTAAAAATTTGAAGACTCTTAAAGAAATTTCTTGAGATGCAACTGTAGTCACGCCCAACTTGCTTAGAATTAAGACATGGTTGTTATTGTATTCAGACATGGTAAGGTAACATCATTATAGTGCATCTTCTTTTATTGACATGAAATTAATATTTAGATACTTTTCACAATTTATACTACATAAGAATATCACTACACCATTTTCGGCGTACAGCAACACCACGTAAGTGTAGCCTAAACTAGCAAAAAGTGTGGCCTTTGATAAAAGGCTACACTTTTGGACATCCAGCAACACTTTTTAGGGGCTGCCCAAAAGAAGCGTAACCTTTGACACTAGGCAACACTTTTTAAATGTTGCCGTCTTTGGCTACACTTATAAAGCATAGCCAAATAGGTATAAGGGCACGCTTTAAAGACGTGCATTAGAAACGCCTATTTTTTGTTAGACTACACTTAAAAGCATTGCCTTTTCAGGACATTTTGCTATCATATCCTCAAGGGTACTGTTTTTATCAAAAAAATTCATTTTAATTTTTTGCTTGTGTCGCCTCCATGCATCACGAAGACCAGTCATCACCCACTTCTTTCCTTCTACTGGAAGTAGAAATTTGGAATATGCAAAATAAAATATATTTAGTTTCAGTAAGTAAAAAAAATAATAAAATATGAATTCTCAAGAGTGGTTGTTTTTACATTGATGTATTCCCACATGCGCTTTTTAGTATCCTTTGGCACCACATGCCAACTAATGTACATCAAGCTGATGAATCTAGGATTCCTTGCAATTGTTCCTATAAAGTTGCTTAATTGTGACACTACATTATTAGTTGGTCCCACCGCTTGTCCTTTATCAAATGTCACCTCCTTTCTTTCTTCCAAATTTCTTGCATGAATATCCTTACATGTTTTATGTCGTCGAACTTTTTTTGGCTTCGACATTTCTAGATTGTTGTAACAGACATGAAATAAGATATTTCTTTTATAATGAGTTCTAAATCTTACAAGGTTTAAAGCATACCTTTTGTACTACAATCAATGTCAATTTCCTCTGCGACATCACATTTATCTTTACTGAATTCTTCTTGTTCCACACGATCATCCAATCCTTTGTTATGTTCATTAATAATAGGAGTATGCATAAATTCGACATCACTTGCTGTGTTGTTGTCACATTTTGTTTCATCATCTTTGTGTATCCCTTGATCTTTTAGAAACTGATCAAGAGTACTAGCTGGTATGACCGGCTTCCTCTTTACCTGTTTGCAATTCGGTAGATCAAGAATATCATGTCATGCCTCTCCATTACCTAGTGTTGTTCCAGTCACATGTGCTGAAGCAGTAACATCTTTCTTGAATGACGTATGGAACCTAGAGTTATTCATAGGAAGTTTAGTTCCATTATCTTGAATGGACTCTTCAAATTGAAATAACCTCTGTTTAGTTTGTCCTTTCCCTGCAATCAGACGTGAGGTTCTAAGCACCGAGTAAGCACGTCAAAACACCAATGCAGAAAAGTATTTTGAATCTAATCCAACACAAAAATGATACTTTAATATAATTCAATACAAAAACTATATCATGAGAAACTCAAGATCATGTAAGTAAACAATCATTCAAAGAATTTTTGAAATTCAACAAGTATTTCATCATGTGTTTCTTCAACATTGATTTTTCATTACACCTAGTAGTACCCCTAGTGTTTAGAAAGAACATGGTTAAAACAACCGGTAAAGCCAACATTCTTGTGAAGCAATGATTCCTTATCAGTCCTATTTTATCAAGGATTAAGTCCACTAAATACCACATCAATTGAAACAAAGTATTTCCATATCCATAGATCAAGATGTCAACATAGGTGACTAGAAAAAATCAACAGAGAGACATGATTTTCAAATATTGCATGCTTATCTATTTGAAAAAAACTTTTTACACAAACTTGACCAAATTTCTTAAGCTACAAATGTAGTTACTGGTCAACATTACAAGTTTAGATAAAAATAAAAACTTGATATTTTCTTGAATCATGTAAAACAGACAAAGCATTTAGACCTGCACTTTTTATAGTCATCTAAAACTGTATAGACCAAGGTATTCCAGTCAGCTTGTATTGCCTGTTAGCTGGTTTATATAAATTGATAAAATTATCAGTCAGCAGGTGCAGGGTAGTCCACGTTGGTCGTCAAACTTTTTTTTTTGGATTCTTTGTTTGAAAAAAAAATGCAGAGAGGGGTAGGGACCATATGATCATGTGTTACATGAGAGACTGTTTAGAATTGATAAGCTAAGCAAATGCCAAGTGGTCACTATATATCGTAATATTTAAGTTATACTGCTCGTTCTCATGTTTTACGTTACAACTTTTTGTAATTTCATATCTATGGATAAGAAATGAAAGGGTAATAACTCATTTTGTTAGTTAAAAGAGAACCCACGTGACAGGGGGAACAGTCTTCCATGGATTTGCCTTCTCCGATCACGAGGCGAACTGAATCAACTCTAAACTCAACACCTTATACTATTAACCCTCCCTGCCACTCCAATCATACTGGAAATTACCTCATTTTTTCTCTCTTTTAAATTATTTGTCATTTTTCAAGTTTACAGCAAAATTGATTATTTCTCCTGTCTCATTTTATATGAGTTATTTTTTTAGTCAATGTAAAAAAGAAACAATACATTTTAAAGAAGTTGGGAGGTTCTCTATGATTAGGAATGTAATGAAGAGATCAACATTGTTTCCTAATGTTTATTTTTATATGTTAAAACTGCTTTTTTATTTAGTTTAGTCCCTAAGATGAATAAACTATAGTCCTAAAGATATGGTCTCAAGTTTCAAACTTGGAAGCATACAAATTACAACATGTTTATTCATCAAAAATTTCAAAAGAATAAATATATTTTAAGCTCCTTATTAGGCTTATTCGTATTAATTACTAACTGGAATATCTAAAGTTTGACATAGACTAAAGGAAAAGGCATCCGATCAACTGAAGTCACAGAGAAAAAGTGTTGGTGGATACCACCATATGTCCCCCCCTGAAGCTCAAAAAATAGCACACTTTGTGGAGCATGACAGATTCATTGAAGTCGATAAGAAGGAGAAAACATAAAGTCAGAGAGGAAAAGGTTGATAATGAAGTTGTTAACTTCATCAAGAGGACAGACGTAGAAACAGACCTTAGCATCTTCCATAAACAGTCTTATAGCACTTGACCATAGACTATCTTTACAGTTCTATTTACTTCTATTCTATATGCATGAACTTGACATGTTATGAAATTAGAATGTTACAAACTATTTCTCATTCATTGCATCTATCTTATCAAATAGGACATACTTTTGCATCATACAAAACATTCTCTCCATTTTATTTGCACTGACTTCTCTTAATTTTTATAAAACATAGATGAAGCAAACCTCACTTTCAACAATATCCAAAACTCAATAGGTTGTCCATACTACTACAAAACAAATCTTCTAATTCTATTATGTTATTGCTAGTAACACTTAGCAGAAAAGAAAGAAAGCATAATCCTCAAGTTGAAAGTAGAATGTTACAAAAATTTGAGCTCCCAGAAAGGCATTCTACTAATTTGTCCTTGTAAACATGTCTGGAAAACTAGGCAACCCCTCAGAGTTTCTTCTTTCACCTGGACAGCCTTGAAGGAAGCATGTCTAACAAAAGACAACCACAGGAAAAAAGGTGTAATCCTCATCAACAGATGTGTCATGTGCAAGAAAACCAATGAGAGTGTTAATCACCTTTTTTTGCACTGCCCTGCAACAATTAGCTTATGGTATTATTTGTACTCTATGTTTTGTCTACAATGGGTAATGCCCTACAACATGAAGGATGCTTATGCCAGCTGGATATTGTGGAAAGTTGACAAATCCATCAGAAAGATCTGGAGAATGATACCAACAGCCATTTTTTGGAGCATATGGAAAGAGAGAAACAACAAATGCTTTAATGGAATATCTATCTCTTTATGCACTCTAAAAGCCCAATGTCTAGTTAGTTTATTTAGCTGACACTATTATACCAATGTAAACAGTGTGGATAACGTTTCGGATTTTATTAGTTCCCTATCTCTAGTACATTAGAGTAGCAGGGTTCCGTATTGACTGTTTCACATGATTTTTCCAAGCTAGCTCCATATTTTCTGTTTGGAACAGCTTCTTTTCACAAGGTGCTTTTGTAACTTCTCATCTTCTTGATGCTTTCTAATATCATTTAATTACTTTATCAAAAAAAAAAATTGAAAGTAGAAAAAGTACCAAAACAATTAAAGACGTAGAAACAATTGCTTTACTAAGGAATTAAGTTATATACATTAACAATTAAAGCATGTTACGTTATCATTGTAGTTTTAAAAGTTATAGAAGGTAATAAAATGTGCACCAATAAATCTTATCATACACAGTTACTTGTTATTGTAAAAAATAAGAAATTATGTACTGTGCAGCCACAAATGTTAAGTCTATTACTATTTTTTTTCCTGATATATCCCTTTATAGGTTGAAATTTCCTATTTGTCATAACTTTAATGTCCAGCTCTCGTAAAAGACTCTCACAAGTTACTGCTCCCTCTTTACCCCTTCTAGACTTGAAAAATATATCCTATATTTTCTATCTCTAAGGAATATGATTATTTTCTATATAGTGCAACTCAAAATACAAAGAAAGTTTAGCAAATTCATACTACCAAGTGATCCCAAAACAACTAAGAAATATTCAACTAAAGTTTCTGATGTACACTTGAAAATGCACTAGAGAAACAACAAAATGACTTCTAACACTTCAAGGCATGTAGTAAAAAAAAAGAAAAAATTTACAAGCAAATAGTTACAAGACATAATCAATGTGGTTAACAAAGGAACAAACCAAGCTTAAGGTGAGCACAATTATGAATTCAGGAAGACTAAAAAAATAGTGACATTAACACAGACATTAAAAACATTTCAAATTCATGTAGACTAGCTACTTACACTTGACGAAATCCACATTAGGGACAAAATATCGTAGGTATCGCCAGCTTCAACAATTTAGTTCTTCGAAGAAAGACGACTTAGCTACAACTCAGTACATCATATAAAGGCGACTTAGCTTCAACTTCTACATTCAACATTCAAGAGCAAAAACTAGTAAGTCAAAGATAATCGTCCCATTTATACGTAATAAAACTATAAACTAAACTCCCAAAATCAACAAAATTCGCATCAATAACACAAGAACATAAAAACCCTAACATCAATTTTTGACTGACACACAAGCATATCAAAATCTTAAAGCTATAATTTAGACTTTTGATGGTAAAACCTCTTACCTAATAAACTCTATTCCAACAACCTAAAGCTTTAAGACATGAGGCAAGTTGATTTGTGAAGCATTTTCTTTCAATTTTCGAAAGGAAATATGATGGAACAGCAGTTTACCCAGAAATCTTTGAACAAAATTGTCTTCTTCAGCTCTCCAATCTTGAACAACGAAGCTCAGAGGAAAATCGCCTTCTTCAGTTCATGTTCAGAGAAATAGCAGTGCTCTTTGATTTTTCAGTTGAAAATGGTGTTCTTCAGTTGAAGTTTAACATAAATGTGACGAAAATAATAGTACAAACTGATTTCTTCCGTTCTTCGATCTTCTTCAGTTCAGGCAAATGGTGTTCTTCAGCTGAAAATGGAAGCTTCAGCTGAAGTTTTAGGAAATGTTGCCTTTTTTTATTTCTTTAATGTTTTATTATTTTTAATTTTTCATTAATGTTATTTTTGTGGCCAAATAAAAATGGGAGGGAGATGAAATTTTAATGTTAAAATGTTGGAGGGAATATTAAATTTTGATGAAAACACTAACGCCACAATTTTAATGTGTTGTATTTACAATTATAAAAATACACACTTTAAAAGTGTGGCCATTCATGTAATTAGTTGTTGACAACTATAACACCACTTATAAAGTGTAGGTTATCCCATTAAAGAGTACACTTTAGATGTGTTGCTAAAATAAATGTAGCTAAAAGTCAAAATCTTTGGCTACACTTTAAAAGTCGTCCCAAAAGTATTTTAGGCAACACTTTATAAGCGTTGTCCAGATATAGTGTTGCCGTAGACCTAAAATGGTGTAGTGTATAAATCTTACAACATACTACCATATAAAAAGAATCCTTGAAAGAATGAATATGCATTCCATGCTTTTAAAAGTAAAGAAGAACGGAGAAGGCAACTAATGATCATGAAAATATATTCAACAGAGGAAATAGGAATAAGGTTCTTGTACCGATTCCAAGGCAAGGTATGCATTTACAGATTTTCTCCTTCCCTCGTTTGTTGTAGTAACTTATAAATCCCGTTCCTTGGCAACTCCAACATTTCGTAGTCCACTCATAGACAACTTCCTTGCAATCCTAAAGTAGCAGTAATGACCAAAAGTCTTACATAAAAAAATAAGAATGACCAAAGGAAAATTACAATGCTAGACCAGTGAATATCATTAGAGTTCTCTGGATAACATCTTATTTGCGTAGACAAAGATATTACACTGTGATAGAAAATAGCATACTCATTCCTGCCAATATTTTTAGTAGTCTAGTGGTGGATGAGATTTGAAACAGATTAGACCGTAGATTCACCAATCATGATTAATAACTCCATAAATAACATTGCGCCACAAGATATCAGAACAAGGGCTGATCTTTTTCTTTTTCTTATTTTGGTAACAAAGAAATCCCCGAGGGTCATTGGCATACAACTTGAAACTTGACGGATAACTGGCCCGCCCCTTTTTCATTTTCCACTTAAATACCAAGTTTTTGTCTATGTTTATGAGGTGTTCCTAACCCACATATCACATGCTACGCTCTTACCACTAGACCAAAAGCCTAAGCTTGGTTCAACAGAAGATGTTTTCCTTTAGTCCCTACAGAAGCATTAATGCCCCATATTCAAAATAATATTCCTAATCAAATTTAAAGAGGACCAGAATTTCTAATTTCAACTCCAAATGCTAGCAACAGTTTTGCCAGAGGGGAGAGTTCAATTCAAGAGAAACTCTATCCTCCACAGTTACATGTTTAACCCCACTACCCCAACATAGAGAATTCATTAAATAACCCATTTTTTTCTATGAAAAATTGTTGATTGTGTGCTTTAACAACATCAACATAGACCATTATTGAAAATGTTTGGTTCCCAAAGGCGACTAAACCAAATTATAGGAAACATTACTCATTATCATGAATAGGCATTCAACACATGGACTCATCATATTCAAATTGAGTACAACATGGATTTCAATGTAGCTCATAGTAACACATTCAGGTAGAAATTAATATTTTATATAGTTGTTGGAAATCGACAATTAATTAATACAACTTGAATGTGAATGCACGAAATACAAACACGTTTTAAAGTAGAACAATGATGTCTGATATTAATACTGAAGATTCTACTATTAAAGAACTTGGAACAATAAATACTAATTTAAAACAACAAATTGCTGAACCAAATATGTCATATCTAAGCAATATCGTGACAACTTAAAAGAATGATATAAAAGAAATTGATTCAAATGAGAAGGAAAATTGTTATGCATATTCTAGTTTCAATAATATGGGTTATTTTATCCAAAATCTTGGACCTTCATATCCTAACATACCCAATTAATATGACAATGAGTTTGATTAAGTTTATTCTGATGATCAGGTAAGTTCTTCAATCTAGTTTTTTGATATTATATGTATATTTTTTGTTTATTTGTTTGTACTAGCTAAAACCAATATAAATTTACAACAATATAGGTTAGTGTTAAACCAAGTGATATGCATCAGCAGGTGTAGCCAACTTTTGTTGTAAACTTATATTGATTTTAGCTAATACCAACAATCAAACAAAAAATAGAAATAATATTAAATTAGAGTGAAGCACTAACCTAATTATCAGAAAAAACATGATTAAACTCACTGTCATATGAGTTGGGTACGTTAGCATATGAAGGTCCAAATTTTCAAACAAATAACCAATATGATTGACATTAGAATAATCATCACAATCTTCCTTCTCAATTGAATCACTTCCTCCTATGTCACTCTTATTTATCACGATTTTATATTGCTTGAATAAGACATATTTGGTTAAGCAATATGTTGCTGAAAAATAGCTTTTATTGTTCCAAGTGCATCACTAGTCGCATTTTCAGCATCAATACAAGACATCGTTGTGCTACGTAAATATTGTTTGGATTTCCTGCATTTACATTCAAATTGTAGTCATAATCGTCATATTTTCAATACCTATATCAAACATAATTTTCCTATGTGATGGTGTTGTTTTATGAGGTACATCCAGTTTCAAGTGTATTCACTTTGAGTATGATAATTCTAAGTGTTAAGTTCCAAGTAAAACATATGAGTAATGTTACCTATAATTGGGTGTTGTAGTCTTGGTGAACCAATCATTTCCAATAATAATCTATAGTTATGTTGTTGAAGCACACCACCAAACCAATTATTTCCAATTATGGTCTATATTGATGTTGTTGAAGCACAATACCTACATTATTTTTCATAGAAAAAATGGTTTATTTAATGAATTCTCAAGGTTGGGGTAGTGGGGATAACCTGAAATTGTGGACGATCGAGTTTCTCTTGAATTGAACTCTCCCTTCTCGCAAAAATGTCGCTGGTATTGGGAGTTCAAGATGGAAACTCTAGTGCTCTTTGGATTAGATCAAGAATATTTATTTTTTAGATGTGGCATTGTCCCATTTTTTCTATTGCTAATATTTTGTTGAGATTCACTTAAAGATTTTTCACCTAATGTATGATGACTACTTTTGCGCTCTTTTGGATCTCGAATTGTTGAAGCGATATTTCTACGATGTTGTTTCACGAATTCTGGCACTTCTAGAACATCTAATGATAGTGGAGCTAGAAAAATATTGAGTGTAGTGTATAACATGACTATAACAAGAACAAAGACTAAACAATCTAATTTGCTTCTTTTATAAACACATAAAAACATTTATGAATAATGGAAAGAACAAAGACTAAACATTCTAATTTTCTCTTAATAATTTCCTGATTCGATTTAAGGGAATTATTGGACTAAAAAGGAACTAAATTATTTATGTTTGAAAATGCTAGAATTATGCTTAGGACTTGAAGAAGAGAGAAAATTAGAAAGAAAGGAACAAAAGTCAAGAATTTTACAAAAAACGTCAAAACTTTGCGAGTGGAATTTGTAGGGGTGATCCCTATAAAGGTATGTGAGATCATTTAGTGTTAGTTCCATTAACCACACACCAAACTTGTTTCAATTCAGTGATTGGTGATTTTTTTACATGTTAGTATGTGAAGTTCTTGAAGAACATTGCCGAATTCTTGTTAGTTGAGTTGTTGAATGCCTAGTGTTCATTTGATTCCTAATTACGGATCATTTTTTTACTTAAATATATTGGGTATTGAAGGTAATAATGTCCTAAGTGTTTGAGTAAAGAACCATGGTAGTTTAGAGGGTTAAGAGATGAAAAATGAAGTAGAAAGATCGGAGATTTTCAAGCTGGGGCGCCGCGCCTGCAAGAGCACCACAAAAGTTTTTCTGAGCTTTGGCCTTTGGTGCGTCGCTCCAGCAAGAGTACCACAAAAATTTCTCTAAACTTCAAGGGATGGCTCCCCGCACCTCTCAGAGCTTCAGGGACGACAGTTCTCCCCATTCTTTCCCCACCTTTTCGTACTACTTCCTAAGTGATGTACCTATGATTCTTAGTTGATTCCAACACTCTAAAATACATCTAAACATCATGAAATTATCCATCAAAATGAGATCATTAACCTTGGATCCATAATCTAATTCAAGGAAAGCTAAGATCAAATTAGTCAAAGAAGTTAGGGGTCAAGTCTAAAAGTTAAGAAGCAAGTAAAAGTAAGTTCTCAAAGTTTTCAAGATTCTTTATTAAACGTTTTAACTTTTTTTTAAGGCTCGAGATGAAAATTAAGCAAAGAGTAAAGACTTGAGTTCATTTCTCAAAAGTTATAAGGAACTAAGTATTCTCTAAGAATTACAAACGTTTTCACATTTTGAGCAAGAAAGGAAGCTGAGAGTTCCAAAAGAGCGTTTGGCTAGTTTTAGTAAGAGAAAACTATGATTTCCAAAAGAGTTTTTAAACTTATGTTTATGCAATTACCTAAAACCAGACAAGAAGTTGTTTTTAAAACCGTATGAGCTAAGTATTTTTTGGAGTAGTATTGAGTAAAGTTATTCTTTAGTTGAGCAGAGCCAAGATAAGTGTTCCTTATAACACTTTTTGAAGCTTAAGTTGTTTTAACATTTACACTTGCATACTCGTACATTCAACGTAATAATGCTGTTGGTCTGCATCTTATTGTGATACAGACGCACGTAACCAGAATCATCATCATCCAGCGCCTCTTTGATCCAACCGAACACTCAAAAGTATAATTTATATTTACTTGTAAATTAGAGTAAGGGTTAGGGTGGATTTTAAATGGGACGGGCTAATGTGTATTATATTGCGTGATTTTCCATGGTGGATATTGATGTTTATTGGTCACGTGACAAAAATAATCTCATGGTCTACTTGGTGGCATTAGTTAATGTTAGGGGTATTTGTGAGCCAACAAAAACAAAGAGGTGTATTTTTAGCCAAAACACAAACGAATAATATTTTTGTTCTATTTCAGATAGTGAAGAGGTACTTTTGACCTTTTTCATTTTTGATTAAAAGTTTTCATTTTTATATAAAGGACTGCTTTTTCTACCTTCTAAGAAAGTTCTTCAATATACACCTATTATTATATGCTTTTGATAGCGCATGAATCTTTAAAATACTTTTATTTTTCCCTGTAATTTAATAGGAATAAATTTGAATCTACTTTAATGAATAATAGTCAAATATTACGTTTATCATAGGTTAACTATAAGGATCAATCAATTTATTCATCTATTTTTTTTAAAAAAATAAGGGCAATTGTCATAGTATTAAAAAAATAGGTTCCAAACATGAAAGAAAATGATAAGACCACCACTATTTTTCTTGTCATACTCTACATAGATAGATTAAATTTTTAATTAAAAATACATTGTAAACATTTTTTTGGGGGTAAACATGTCTAAGATTGATATCTATTACAGTATAAGTTGATTAATATGTGTAACTGCATAACCAAAAGAGTGCAATATAAGTTGAAAATTATGATGGAATTCAGATATGAGAAATGAACGAATCGTTATGGTAACGAAAATTCGTACATCTTCAGAAGCAATGGAATGATCCCCAACAGAGAGAAAAAATTAATGTGATTATAAACATTGCTCATTTACCAAATTTGGATTCTTTTGAACTCTCGGTTCAAGCTGTGATCTTGGATATAATTTTATTATGTAAGTATATATTCTATTAATCCACTTATGACATCTATTGTGAGAAAATTTGCTTTTAAAATCAATTAACAAATTTGCTTTTAATATATAATTTAATTCTTTAGAGCTAAAGAATTTGGTACAATTCACTTTAATTATGAGTAGCAGTGAACATTTTATTGTTTAGTGACATTAGTTATTTGCTTTTAATGTCTATTTTATTTAGTAATTGATAAGTTATTACTCTGTAACAAACCTTTTATAGTGAATATGTTTGAAATTACCTATTCATATAGTATTTAATACAATTAAATTATAATTGTAAACTTCTTGACATAATTATGCAGTTGCATACGATGAATTCAATGAATTGTTAGCAAAAAAGGCTTTGAAAGAAGGACCGTGTTTTTTTCTACAAAGTTCACTAAACGAGAAAATTGTGAAACACTTATGGCAATTTGTATTTAGGAGAAAAATAGAAAGAGAGAGCAGAAAAAGAATCAGAAGATGGAGACAAGATGATTATTAGTTATGTTGATACAGATAATATGGGTAGAGATGACGAAAAATTATTTAAAGAAGGATATTGTATGACTAATATTAAGGAACATAGAAATAATATTCATGAAGTTGACTACAATATCGTATCGAATGGAAAATACAAGCGGAGGAGGATATTGTCTTCAACTTCATGAATATTATTTCTATGCTCCTCAATATTAGGTACACCATTTGTTTTTTAAATAAGTCTTCATTATTTACACCCATATTATTTGTATCAATATCATTAAAAATCATCTTGTCTCCATCTTCTGATCCTTTTTCCTCTCTCTCTCTTTCTATTTTTTTCTTCTCAACACAAATTTCCATAAGTGTTTTACAATTTTCGCATTTAGTGGCCTTTCTAGAAAAAATCATGCTCCTTATTTCAAAACTTTTTTCCCTAAGAGTTCATTGTATTCATCCGATATAATTACATAATTATCTCAAGAAGTTGACAATTATAATTTAACTAGGTAATTTTCCCGCTCTTCTCGCGGTCATAAACAATAATTTGATTGAACTTGCAAATAGTTTTTTTCTAATATCCATACATTAAAATAATAGAAAAATATGTTCATAAAAATGTATTAGTAGTATTCCAACATGAATTTAATTATTTGTCATTATCACATAAGTCAAGAACCTCTAATGAATGATTTATTCAGGATACAATAAATCATTGGTTCTTTAATCAACATTGAAAGGAAAATACAGAACAAAATATGAATATATATACAAAAGTGTTTCGTAATAAAAAAAATATTTATGTTGCATAAATTATACAATTGTGATATATGTCTAAGGAGAAATTTAAAAATATTTTCACAGATTCAAAAAAGAAATTATGTCTGCACATGAGAGCAATTATAACTTTTAAACTTGCATAATGAATTTCTTCAATTGATTAGTTTGAAATTCCATGTTTATGTAAGAAAAGATAATACGTAAGCTTATGTATATTACTTTTACAATAATTTTTTTTGTACAATAAAGCTGCATACTATATGTGTCTATTTTCAATATAACCGGAGAAAATAACTATGCAGAAACATAAAAAACAAAGTTTAAAACATGTACTCAAAAACAACAATTAATATCAGAAACATAAATTAATGAGTGTAAAAAAAAACATTCCAGGAAATAGATGAAATATAAAGGAAAAATCGAGTCCACTGAATACACAATATATCCTTAAAAAATGATTCCACTTCAATACAAAAGGTTTAAATAATTACATCCTCTCAGGATGAAATGATTTTATTCACCAACTTATTGATTAAAAACAGTGGTGCTAGTAAGTCACTAAAAGGACAAAGTACAAAAATATTTAACTTAGCGGAAGTAGAAGAAAATCAGAATTTTTGTTGTTTTAAAATGAAAGGAAATATTTTTATTTATAGACAACAAAGGGTAGTGAGAAAAAATGTTTATTGTGTCTTATCAGAAAGCTTACAACTATTTGGAAAAGGTGCAACCTTTCAGAAAGTTCAAAACCTTTCATAAATGTCACAAACTTTTCATACAGTCGCAACTTTTCATAAAAGTCACAAATTTTGATAAAAGTCCCAACTCTTCATTAAAGTCACAACTTTTCATTAAAGTCACAACTATTGATAAAAGTCGGAACTCTTCATTAATTTCACAACTTTTGATAGAAGTCGCAACTCTTCATTAAAGTCACATCTTTTCATTAAAGATGAAGGCTATTTTTGGAAATAAATAAATTTAAAAGTAAATTCTTACGAGTGGTGGAGCCACGCAAGCGGGCCTATGGTCCTCTCTTATATAAATATATGATATGATTCTATAAAATACTATATAAATAGTTAAGTTCAACCATATTCACTATAAATGTTGTGTTACAAAATAATAACTTAGCATTTATAAAACAAAATATATGAACAACAAATAACTAAAGTCACTAAAAAACAAATATTCAATGCTACACATGATAATTTACATTGAATTGTACCAAATTCTTTAGCTTTAAAAAATTTAATTACATATTAATAGAAAAATTTTAGCTAATTTTTGTAGAGTATTGATATATGTAACTGATTGTTCTCACACGAAAGAGGTCACAATTGAATGAATAGAATATATACTTACATAGTGAAATTATATCCAAGATCATAGCTTGAGCCAAGAGTTTACAAGAATCTAAAATAGACGAATAAATTGACTAATAATTATAGTTCACCCATAATAAATATAATGTTTGACTAGTATTCATTAACGCAGATTCAAAATATTTTTCTGTTTGTGTTTTGGATAAAAAATACTCCCTTTATTTTTGTTAGCTCACAAATACCATTAACTTTAACTACTGCCACCTATCGTTCCATGTGAAAGACAATTTGTCACGTGACCAATACACATCAATATAAACCATAGAAAATCAGGTAATTTAATATCCATTAGCCCTTCTTTTTTAAGTCCACACCAACCGTTACTCAACTTAACTAGCAAATATAAGAGCATATTCCTTGTCCTTCTAGTCCGAAGACCAACAATACACCCACCTTTCAATCCACTTTTCTCCATACATCCAAACAAATTTCATGAACACTGCTCACATACACAATTTTCTCACCTAAAACTACACAAAACCTCAATAAACTCTACAAACGAAAGATATTTTTGCTCCATTTTGAATAATTATTAGGTAGTTTTGGCTCTTATCAAATTAAAAAATAAAAAAATAAATAAGAAGAAAAACGGGTTTTTTAACAAGAATCAAATAACCCTATTTTTTTGTTACATATAATAAATAAAAATAAATAGTTGTTTCAAGGTAAATAATATTACAATCAGGTCCCTTCATATCTTGCTCTTTCTCTTCCCTCTTTGTTACTCAAATTTTGTTTTAAAAGTGATAGATTTATATAATTCAAATATATAAATATATCTTAAAAAAATTATTTTGGTGAATTTATTAATTTTCTCCTATGATTTTATGCCACTGAACAATTATAAAAGGACAAATTACCCCTTATTCTACAAAAACTCAAGTGTGAAAAAAGTATATATAAGTTGATTAATTAAGAATTAGACTTTAACATAAAATTGTGGCACTTTTAAAACATCTAATGAAATTGGAGCTAGAAAAGTATTAACATAAGATTATCAATTCCCGCTCCAGCCCTCCCTCCCAGAACAATCATACATATTTTTACGGAGGAAGGCTATCGAGTGTATAACTTGCCTATAACAAGAACAAAACGTAAATAATCTAATTTGCTTCTTCTATAAACACATAAAAACATTTATAAGTAACTAAAACAACATAAACAACTATACAAATGGTGTTATGACATAAAGAAAAGATGAATTCAAGATTTAATAGAGAAAAAATAGAATCCAAAAAGGAATCGATATTACAATCTCAACAAGCATAACCTTAATTAAATCTCTTTTGAAAAGTTAATTAAACTGAATTTATTTATATAAAAATCAAGGGTTTTGAGTTGAATATATATTTGTAGAGATGTCACCTTTGTAGTCATGACTTCATCAAATCCACCAATTTACCAATTTTCTCTGTTACCTGATAAACTAGCACCACCCGAACATTATCCATAATACCATAATAACAAGTTTCAATTGATTTTCTATTCCTTCAAAAATTTTAGAAAAGGAGATACAAAATATTAGTTTTCTATATAGAAGCTTGAATTTATTGGAGTCATAATTAACCCTTTTGGAGGTATTATATAGTAATTGCAATGGTAAGTCAGTATGTTGAAATAATTGTTTAGTTCTTATATTATAGGTTTGGTCCACTTTTAGTTCTCATATTATTCATTTTTTCATAATTTATATTTAATTAATATAATCATTAGGTTTTGTCGTTCATACTAATGAAAGTTGAATATTTAACAAAGACATATATTTTTACACCTTATCTTCTTGCTTTAAAAAACTCTAAGTTCTATACTCAATAAATCTCTAAATCATATATGCTTAACCCTAAATAACAGAAGGCTCTAAACCCTGAAATCTAAAAATCCGTAATCTCTAAACGTAAAAACACAAAAAAACCTAAGTCGTAAACCGTAAACCCTAAAAACCTTAGAAATACTAGTCAATAGAAATCCTAAAAACCCCTAAAGATAAAAAAAATCTAATCTTTAAGCCCTATAAAACACTAAATTGTATATGCTAGACCCTTAAAAAAATAAAACAAAAAACCCCTAATCCTTAAAGTAGGTAAGGAATTAAGGTGTTACTTTGCAATTAATGTGAGTCGTAAGAGTGTGGTATTGTGACCCTCATAGGAGACTAATTGTCACACCTTGAGCCGACACCCTAGACGTGGCGGCCACTCGAAGATCATTGTTGGCCCAAACCTTAGTTTAACTTACTTAACTCAGCGGAAGACTAAACTCAACTTAAACAAGAAATAAGAAATGCTTAAAGGAAACTACTTCCTATGATATCTGGCCATGAAGGAACTCAAGCTTCAACAAGCAACAATAAACTCTCCACTTAAATACTAGTGTCTACGGCGACTCTAAACATATTGAGGAGGTTTTTGGGACAGACCCCTACACATCCTGAAACTAAACTACTAAACACAAACAAAATGGATGTCCACCGGAATGCAAGGAGTCTCATTAGTGACTCTAGAGCTCAATATGGATCAACTAAACGCCGCGTGATGATCCTGGTTACTTGTGTTTGCATCATAAAACAATGAAGGCCAACTGACATCAGTAAATTGAATGTACGAGTATGTGAGTCAGTAAGTGAAACAAAACTTAGGCTAGAAAGGGAGTAAGAATGAATACTTACCCTTGGCTTTGTTCAACTCATGATCTACTAACTCTTATTCAATATAAGTATTAAAATCAATACAATATAAAGAAATGCTGACTGAAAATATGCTTAAGCTGTGAGTATAGATATACAAATACATAATAATATCAAATACAATACTGATGTATTATAGAAATACAATACTGTTGTGTATAAAATTAAAATTTACCTAAGGGAGATTCTCTAAGAGACAATCATCACTTAAGAGATATAGTGATGATACAAAGGTCTACATCACGCTGCCAGCGCATCCTATACCCGATCAAAGGTATAAGACCTGAACTGCCTAATGGATCCACTAGTAAACTATGAAAAGAAAATATCTAAAGAGTATGACCCTTTTCAACAAATGGTGGCTAACATTCTTTATGGGGCTATGATTTATTTTAATTATCCCCCATATCGGTGCTCAATACTACTCCCAAAAATATACTTGCTCTTATGTTTAAAAACATACTGATTCTGTGATTTGAGATTAGTGCTCAAAACTTAGCTTTTTGAAAAGCTCCCTTGGAAACCACCGTTTCCTCTTTCTTCTATTAAAGATAGCCATAGCTCTGTGGATGTCTAGCTTCCCTTCCTTCTCAAAAGCTTGAAAACATTTTGCTTAAATCCTTAGGTACTACTTAGTTCCCTTATAATTCATGAGAAGTGAACTCAACTTGATACTTTTTTTCTTACTTGAAACTTTAACTCTTAGGGAATATTTAGTTCCTTTATAACTTTTGAGAAGTGAACTCAAATCTTTACTCTTTCTTGACTTGAACTTTATGTCTTTAAAAAAAAGTGAAAATGTTTGTGAAAGACTTTAGAAAGCTTAATAAATTTACTTTGACTTGCTTCTAAACTCGTGGACTCCGCTCTTAACTTCCCTAACTTTTATCTTAACTTTTCTTGAGTAGGATTATGGATTCAAGGATCATGATCTCCTGTTGATGGATGATTTTGTGATATTTAGATGTACTCTAGAGTGTTGGAATCAATTAATAACGAAGGGTACATCACTTAAAAACTAGTACGAAAAGATATGGAAAGAACGGGAACTCCAGGGGCTCGTTGAACTCTGAGAGGCGCGGAGAGACATAGCCTGACAGACAGAGGTTTTCCTCAGGCGCGACACGTCAGAGCCTGACGGACAGACTCTGTCCTGAGGGGCTTTGGATGCGCGGCACCCAAGCATCTATCCAACGGGTTTTCCGACTTTCTTCTTTGTTTTTCACAACTAAACCTTCCCAAACTCCCATAGATCCCACCCCAAAAACTTAGGATCACTAAATAACTTATTAAAAATTGTTTAGACCGAAAAATAGTCTGAAAATGTATATTAAAACTAACAGAGATTAACAACAATTCAAACAACAAGAACATCAAACATTTCATCAAGAACTTCAAGATTTCCTTTCTATTAACTATACATTTCAGTAATGAATCAAATTGGAGGGTGGGCTAAAGAACACAACAGAAAATAATCTAACATACCTTGTTAGGGATTACTGCCAATGAAATCCACGAACGAATTCTTGGCGTTCTTGCGTCTTCTTCTCCTTTCTATCAAAGCACTAGTTTTTTTTAAGTGTGTAAACCGAATAGGATCAGTTTATACCCCAACATTAACCCAAAAACGAATTTAATAATTAACTTAGGAAAAGACCAAAACACCCTTAACAAATCCGGATTTGGAACTTCCCCTGCTCAACAACCCAACTTCCGAAAGTCATACCTCCCTCATACGACCTCGGCAATTCTAAAACATAGCATTGTTGGAAAACTCTTCCGACGAGCTTTCCATCCATATAAAGAATTAACTGAAAATTCTCCTAAGATTGGAATTCTGTCCATATGAAAATGACCAAAACTCACTTTTGAAATCTGGAAATTTTAAAGATTTCCTTACTTACTTCTAAATTTGATTCGTTTGTTTTTTCATAGCTTAACATTAGTTTATCTAGAATAGAGATGTTGCAGTAATAAAGTTCGACTTAGTTATTAGCCTAACAAGTGAATTAAAAGATGTACCCGAGACTTTATGTAGTCATACAAAACTCTTATTAAGTTACTGATTTTTTCTGTGCATCTCGATAATATATTTGAGTTATCAATGTGGAGTAGACTAATGTATGCATTATTTACTACCCTTAAGTGTCCGGTCAAAGGGATCATATATAGCCAATGATAAGCCTCTTAAATAAAGTTCAAGTTTCCTCCAGTTTGGCAGATATGAATTTACAAGGATGGTAATAGTGGGCTAAGAAAGAGAAGTCAGACTATTAACAATTAAATTAAGAGTCTTTATAGGTCAATACAGGTAACAATTATATAAAGAATTCGATAGAAGAGGAAAGATGTTAAGATAAGCATCTCATAAAGAAAACAAAGAAGGGATATTAGTTACTACATATAGAGAGTTCAGTAGCCATGCAATTAGCCATTTCCAAGTCCACCCATAGACAACTTCCTTGCAATCCTAAAGTAGCAATACTGACCAAAGGGCTTTCATAAAAAGATAAGAATGACCAAAGAAAAATGACAAACCTTGACCAGTGAATATCTTGAGTGTTCTCTTGTAAACAACTTCTTTACGTTGAAAAAAATACTACACTGTGATAACAAATAGCATCCTCATTCTTGACAATATTATTAGTAGTCTATTGGTGTATAGAATTTGAAACAGATTAGACTATATATTGACCAATCATGGTCAGTAACTATGTAAATAACTTTGTGCCACAAGATACCAGACAAAGTGTTGATCTCTCATGTTAGTTTTTTCGTTTAAAACTTCTATATTTATTACACTATTTTTACGGTTTACATAAATATTGTGTAGTTTGATTAAAAAATTTTGGGCACCCATTCATCAATATTTTTTATTGACTTCTTTAAAATTTGAAGTCATTTGAGGAAATTTTGGATATGCAACTGTAGTCGCCCCCAACTTACTTGGAGTCGAGACATGGTCGTTATTATATTCAGAAACGATAAGGTAACATCATTATAATGCATCTACCTTTATGAATATGAAATTAATATTCAGGTACTTTTCACAATTTGTACTACTGAAGAATATAAAGCTTACTGCATACTACTGTATACAAAGAAGACTTGAATGAATGAGTATGCATTCCATTTTTTTCAGAGTAAAGAAGAACAGAGAAGGAAAATAATGATCATGAAAAAATAATTCACACAGGAAATAGGAACAAGGTGCTTGTACCGATTCCAAGGCAAGGTATTCATTCACATAGTCTCCTTCCCTCGTTTGTTGTAGTAAATTATAAATCCCGTTCCTTGGCAACTTCGACATTTACAAGTCCACTCATAGACAACTTCGTTGAAATCCTAAATAAGCATTAATGACCAAAGGGCATTCATCAAAAAATAAGATTGACTAAAGAAAAATGACAACGCTAGACAAGTGAATATCATTAGAATTCTCTTATTAACATCTTCTTTCCGTAGACAAAGACACTACACTATGATAACAAAAAACATACTCATTCCTGTCAATGTTTTTAATAGTCTAGTGGTTGATAATATTTGAAACAGATTAGACTGTACATTTACCAGTCTAGATTAATAACTCTATAAATAACTTTGTACCAAAAGATATCAGAACAAGTGCTGATCTTTTTCTTTTTGTTATTTTGGTAACCAAGAAATCCCCGAGGCTTATTGGCACACAGTGTGAAACTTGACGGATAATAAGCCCGCCACTTTATCATTTTCCACTTTAATACAAAGATTTTATCTATGTATATGAAGTGTTCCTAACCCACATATCACATGCTATGCTCTTACCACTAGACCAAAAGCCTAATCCTCAAAAGATAGTTCATTTGTTCAACAAAAGATGTTTTCCATTAGTCCCTACACAAGTACTAATGCCCCGTCCTCAAAATAATATTTATAATCAAATGTAAAGAGGACCAGAGTTTCCATTTTCAACTCCCAATACTAGCAACTATTTTTCCAGAGGGGAGAGTTCAACCCGAAATCCTCTACAATTTGGGGTTCAACCCCACTACCCCAACATTGAGAATTCATTAAATAACCCATTCTTTCTATGAAAAATATTCTTGAATGTGTGCTTTAACAACATCAACATAGACCATTATTGGAAATGTTTGAATCACTTCCTTCTATACCACTCTTATTTGTCACGATTATATTGCTCGGATAAGACATATTTGGTTCAATAATACATTGCTGAAAATTAGCATTTATTGTTCCAAGTGCATCACTAGTCGCATTTTCAGCCTAAATATAAGACATCATTGTGCTACCTAAATACGTGTTTGTATATCCTGCATTCACATTCAAATTGAGGTCATTAATCGTCAAATTTCCAATACCTATTTCAAACATTATTTTTCTATCTGAATGTGTTGTTTTATGATCTACATTTAGTTCCAAGATGTACTCACTTTGAGTGAGTTATTCCAAGTGTTAAATGCCTAGTCAGCCGTATGAGTAATGTTTCCAATAATGGTCTATACTATTGTTTTGGAAGCACACCACCAAACAAAACATTTCCAATAATGGACTATACTGATGTTGTTGAAACACACCACCAACATTAGTTTTCATTAAAAAAAAAAGGGTTATTTAATGAATTCTCAATGTTGGGGTAGTGGGGTTGAACCTGAAATCGTCGAGGATAGAGTTTCTCTTGAGGTGAACTCTCCCCTTTGGCAAAAATGTAGGTGGTATTGGGACTTCAAACTGGAAACACTAGTGCTCTTTGGATTTGATTAGGAATATTATTTTTAAAAGGGGGCATTGTCCCATATTTTATATTTCTACTCTTCTGTTAAGATTCATTTAAAGATTTTTTGTCTGATGTACGATGACTACGTTTGCGCTCTTCTGGAGATCTCAAATTGTTGAAGCGATATTTCTAAAATGTTGTTTCAAGAACAGTGGCTTTTCTACAACATCTAATCAAATTGGAGCTAGACAAATATTAACAAAAGATTATCAACTCCCCTCCCCCCGCCTTTGAAAGAACATATACATTTTCATGAAGGAAGGGCTATCGAGTGTATAACATGCCTATAACAAGAAAAATGAATAAACAATCTAATTTGCTTCTTCTATTTATGAATGATTAAAAGAACAAAGAATAAACAATCTTATTTTCTCTAAATAATTTCGTTCTTCATTTTTAGGGAATTATTGGGGTAAATAAAACTAAATTAGTTGAGTTTAAGACATGGAAAAGAATTAAAAGAACAAAGAAAGGGACAGCACATAAGAATTCTCCAAAAACGTCAAAGCTTTGCGAGTGAAATTTCATAGGGGGTAATCCCTATAAAGGTATGTGAGATCATTTAGTCTTAGAATCATTCACCCACACACCATTTTTGTTTTAGTTCAGTGGTTGGTGAGTTGTTTACATGTTAGTATGTGAAGTTCTTGAAGAACATTGTTGAATTCTTGTTGGTTGAGTTGTTGAATGCCTAGTGTTGATTTGATTCGTACTTTTGGGTTGTTTTTTTGAGTTAAATCTATTAGGTATTGAGGGTACTAATGCCTAAAGTGTTTGGGAAAAGAATCATGGAAGTTTAGATGGTTTAGAGATTAAAAATGAAAGTGCAAGGTCGGAGATTTTCTAGCTGGGGCATCGCCTGCCAGAGCGCCACAAAAGTTTTTCTTAGCTTTGTCCTCTGACGCATCGTGCCAACCATAGCTCCATAGAATGTTCTCTAAACTTTGAGGGTTGTAGCCCCGCGCCTCTGCGAGCGCTAGGGAAGTTAGTTCTCCCTATTTTTCCCCCACCTTTTCGTACTGATTCTTAAGTGACGTACCTATGTTTCTTAGTTTATTCCAACACTCTAAGGTACATGTAAATATCATGAAATTATTAATAAACATAAGATCTTGAACCTTGAATTTGTAATCAAATTCAAGGAAAATTAAGATCAAAGTCAATGAAGTTAGAAGTCAAGTCTAATAGTTAAGAAGCTAGTCAAAGCTATTTCTCAATGTTTTCAAGAGTCTTAAACAAAGTTTTTATCTTTTTTTAAAGCTAAAGTTTCAAATTAAGCAAAGAGTAAAGAGTTGAGTTCATTTCTCAAAAATTATAAGGGAACTAAGTATTCTCTAAGAGTTACAAACATTTTCACATTTCGAGTAAGAAAGGAAGCTGAGACTTCCAACAGAGCACTTGGCTAGTTTTACTAAAGAGGAAACTATGATTTCCATGAGAGCTTTTAAAGTTAAGTTTAAGTAATTACCTCAAACAAGAGAAGAACTTTTTTTAAAACTATATGAGCTAAGTATTTTTTGGAGTAGTATTGAATTAAGTTATTCTTGAGTTGAGCAGAGCTAAGATAACTGTTCCTTCTAAAACATTTTCAAGCTTAAGTTGTTTTAACGTCTCAACTTGCGTACTCGTACATTCAATGTACTTATGTCAACTGGTCTGCATCTTATTATGATATAGATGCAAGTAACTAGGATGATCATCATCCAGCGCCTCTTTAATCCAACCGAACACTCAGTGTATGGTCTTATATTTACTTGTAAATTAGAGTAAGGGTTAGGGTGTTTTCCAAATGGGAAGGACTAATGGGTAGTAAATTGCGTTATTTTCCATGGTGGATATTTATGTTCATTGGTAACATGACAAAAAAAATTCACATGGCATGCTTGGTAGCATTAGTTAACGTTAGGGGCATTTGTCAGCCAACAAAAAAAAGCGGGGAGGTTATTGTCTTCAACTTCATGATATTATTTCTATACTCCTCAATATTAGGTCCACCATTTGTTTTTTAAAAAAATACTTCATCATCTCCACGCCTTTTTTGTGACAACCCCCTCGGGATTCACATATTCAGGTATTGTCTCTGCCATGGGCGGCCATTCGCTCTTTTAATCCCCTCTTATTGGCATGCAGCCTCAAGGGAGAATCGAACCCGTGACCTATGGCTCCTTTACATCCCTCCCAAGGAGATCGCCTCTTACCAATTGATCTGCATTGTATCAATATAATTAACAATTATCTTGTCTCTATCTTCTGATCCTTTTTCCGTTCTCTCTCTTTTAATTTTTTTTCTCAATACAAATTGTCATAAGTATTTAACAATTTTCTCATTTAGTTTTTTTTTTGTAGAAAAAAGCATGCTGCTAAGAGTTCATTGTATTCATCGGATATGATTGCATAATTATTTCAAGAAGTTGACAATTCGAATTTAGTTCTATAAAACACTATATAAATAGTTAATTTCAACCATATTCACAATAAATGTTGTGTTACAAAATAATAACTTATTATTTACTAAATAAAATATAAATTAACAACAAATAACTAATGTCACTAAACAACAAATATTCAATGCTACTCATGATTATTAATAGTGAATTGTACCAAATTCTTTAGCTTACAAAAATGTAATTACATATTTATAGCAAATTTCTTAGCTGATTTTTTTAGTGTATTTATAAACGTAAGTGATTGTTCTCACAATAGATGTCATAATTGGAAGAATAGAATAAATACATACATTATTGGAAGAATAGAATAAATACTTGCATAGTGAAATTATATCCAAGATTAAAGCTTGAGCCAAGAGTTTTAAAGAATATAAATTCAGTGAATGAACACTGATTATTATCAAATCATTTTTTCTCCTCTTTGTAGTGCACTTTCATTGATTCTGAAGATGTACAGACTCTAGTAACTAGATCAAAGCATCTTAAAAGTCAGAAAACAAAAAAACAATATATATATATATATATATATATATATATATATATATATGTTAATTCCATCATAATTTTAAAGTTATATTGCACCCTTTAGGTTATGCAGTAGCACATATTAATGAACTTATATTTTAATAGATCTCAATCTTAGAAAGGGTTAGCTAATAAAACTATTGACAATATTATTTTTGATAAATAATTGAATCAATATATGTAGAGTAGAAGAAGAAACAAAATGGTAGTATCATGATTATCTTTCATATTTGAAACTTATTTTATAAAATTTATATACTTTTTAAAAAATATTATGAAAATTGTCCATTGTGTAAAAAAACTAAAATAGAGGATTAAATTGATTAATCATTTTAGTTGACCTAGAATAAATATAATATTTGACTAGTATTCATTAAAGCAGATTCAAAATATTATTCAATTGTGTTTTGGCTAAAACGTACTCCCTTTTTTTTTGTTGGCTCATGAATACCCCTAACTTTAACTAATGACATCAAGTGTGCATTGTGAAAGATAACTAGTCACGTGACCAGGCACATCAATATCCACCATGGAAAATCACGTAATTTAATACCCATTAGCCCGTCTATTTTAAAATCCACACCAACCCTTACTCAAATTAACGAGCAAATATAAGATCATATTCCTTGTTCTTCTAGCCCTATGACCAAGAATACACCAACCTTTCAATCCACTTTTCTGCATATATCAAAACAAATTTCATGAAGACAGCTAACATACACAATTTTCTCACCTAAAACTACAAAAAACCTCAATACACTCAATAAACGAAATATATTTTTGCCTCATTTTGAATAGTTCTCAGATAGTTTTGACCCTTATAAATTTAAAAATAAAAGAAAATATACAAAGAAAAATGTTTTTTAACAAGAATCAAACAACCCTGTTTTTTCTACATATAATAAATAAAAATAAAAAGTTGTTTCAAGGTAAATAATAATGATAATCACATCCCTTCTTATCTTGCTCTTTCTCTACCCTCTTTGTTACTCCAATTTTTTTAAAGTGACAGATAGATTTATATAATTAAACTATCTATAAGTTCAAAAAATTATTTTTGGTGGTTTTATTAATCTTCTCCTATGATTTTGTGCCACACGAACAATTATAAAAGAATAAATTACCCCTTATTCTACAAAACTTAAGTGTTAAAAACGTATATATAAGTTGATTAAATAATTAGATTTAGACATAAAATTGTGACACTTCTAGAATATCTAGTGAAATTGGAGCTAGACAAATATTAACATAAGATTATAACCCCCCC
>NC_028646.1:54814727-54827028 GCF_001406875.1 Solanum pennellii | reverse complement strand
CCACCCACCCACCCCACACGAACAATCATATACAATTTTATGAAGGAAGGCTATCTAGTGTATAACATGCCTATAACAAGAACAAAGACTGAACAATCTAATTTGCTTCTTCTATAAACACATAAAAACATTTATTTATAATTAAAACAGCATAAACAACAATACAAATGGTGTTATGACATAAAGAAAACATGAATTCAATATTTACTATAGAAAACTAAAATCCAACAAGGAATCGATGTTACAATCACAACAAGCATAATATCAATAAAATCTCTTTTGAAAAGGTAATCAAACCGAAATTATTCATATATCAAAAATCAATGGTTTCGAGTTGTATATATATTTTTAGAGATGTCACCTTTGAAGGCATAAGACTTTAACAAATCTACCATTTTACCAACATTGTTTGTTTCGTGATCAACTAGCACCACCTGAACTTCATCAATAATACCATAATAACTAGTTTCCATTGAATTTCTATTCCTTCAGAAATTTCAAAAAAGGAGATACAAGAGAAAAATTTTCTATATATAATAATTACAATGGTAAGTCAGTATGTATAAATAATTGTTTAGTCCTTATATTATAGGTTTAGTCCATTTTTAGTTCTCGTATTAGTCATTTTTTATTAATTAAATTAATATTATCATTAGGTTTTGGTCTTCATACCAATGAAAGTTAAATATTTAACAAAGACATATATTTACACCTTGTCTTCTTTCTCTAAAAAACTATAAGTTCTAAACTCAATAAAACCCTAAATCATATATGCTAAATTTTAAATAATAGAAGGCTCTAAATCGTGAATTCTAAAAATCCGTAAACTCTAAACCTAAGAACACAAAAAAAAACTAAGTCCTAAATAACACTAATCCTCAAAATTTTAAAAACCCCTGATCTAAAAAAAATCTAAGCTCTTAACCCTATAAAACTCTAAGTTGTATATGCTAAACCCTTAGAAAAATATAACAAATTAACATTAAGACTTAAACTAATTAAGGAATTAAGGCATTACTTTGCAATAAATGTGAGTGGCAAGAATGTGGTATTATGACTCGTATATAATAAAGTTTGGCTTATTTATTAGACTAACAATTGCATTAAAAGATGTTCCCGAGATTAAATGATTTTTCATGTGCATCTTGATAGTATATTTAGGTTGTCAATGTGGAGTAGAAACCCTTAAGTGTCTGGCCGAAGGGATCATATATAGGAAATGATAAGACTCTTAAATAAAGTTCAAGTTTCCTCCCGTTAGGTAGATATTAGCTTAGAAGGATGGTAATAGTGGGCTAAGAAAGAGATGTCGGACTATTAAAAATTAGATTAAGCGACTTTATTGGTCAATGAGGGTAACAATGATAGAAAGACTTCTATAGAAGCGGGTAGAGGTTACGATAAACATCTCAAAAAGAAAACTAAGAAGTGATATCAGTTACTACACATAGAGAGTTCAGTAGTCATGCAATTAGCCATTTCCCATGCCACCCACATACGACTTCCTTGAAATTCTAAAGTAGCAATAGTGATCAAAGGGCTTGATAAGCTCAAATTATACCTCCCTAAAGAAGTATATGTGTCTATGTTACTAACCCTTACCTTTACTTCATATTAAGCATCGTATTCGATGTACGACTTAGTTTTTACTTCGCACCAATAGAGACTAGCATATTAGATAGTATCCTACTAAATCTATCTTCATAATTCTTTCCTATTAACTACCTCCTTGGTCCGGCAAGTAGCAATAAGTCGAGTTCTAATGCATCCACTCGTTAAAAGGAATTCTAAGCGAATGAATTATAAATGCACGCATTAACATATTTGAAAATTGTTATTAAGCTAGGTTTACTTTGTTAATCACTCATGGTTCCCACAACCCTAGTTGTGTATTTAGTTACCCATGCATAGAAGAACACAATTCATGGTTGATAAACAATAAATCAAGAACTTACTTTGATAAATTCGTAGAACATCCAGAAATTCAACTTGAAACCAAAAAGATCGCTTGAAAACAAAATCAAGAAATTTGAATTAATGCAAAAGCTGCAAACACAAATCTCGTAGAACAAACTAAGAAAATTAGTAATACAACCCAACCCTAAAAACAAGGTTTTACACCCTATTTATAAAAAAACATTATCCTAAAATAAAAGGAATTCAAATAAGGAAAGTTGCCCAAAAATGCGGCTTCAATCGATGACCCCCACGGACGGTCTGTCAATGAAACAACGGCACGTCGACTGCCTCCGTAAGTCCAAACATAGCATCTTTTTTTATCCTTCCACTAGAATAATCTCTGATCTAGTCGACGGACAAATAGAACGGTCCATCGATTCCTTTCGTCATTCTATACATAGCTTTTCTTCAACTTCGGGTTCTGGGAAATTCTCTGATCAGATTGATGGACAATTGATCCTTCCGTAGCCCCACACTTGGTAAGATTACCTCGAGTTTCTCCAAATGCCTGAACTTCCAATAAACGGTCACCATATACGATCCATCGATGAGACGACGGTCTGTCGATGGCCTTTGTGGGTCATTTTTGCACTAAATCTCAGTTGCCTTCTGCGTTTTAGTTTTACACACCATTCCTGTTAAACAGACATAAAAACTTGTCAAAACTACTTTAAAAAGGGTCTAGACACACATCAATCTTAAATAAAAACATTGAATGTACCATGAAACAACAGTACATCAACACCCTCAACTTAAATTTGTTGTTTGTCCTCAAGCGAGACACTATGAATCAACATAACACTTTGTACAAAAGTATCCTCTTTTGACCTTTCACAATCATATGACTATCAATCCCAACTTGTTCATTGCTTTAGTGCATGCTTTTACGCTTAGGCTTGATAAGCCCGCTTATGTGAATCATACAATGACATAAATTCACTATGCATCGATGCCTCTACTCTTTTGCCTCTTACCAAGGTACCAACTTTCCGGTATTGCAACTTCTGCCCTGTCTTCAAAAGATATACTCCTTTTTTGCACAATGATTTTATCTTTGAGTGTAAGGATCATTATTCAACACTCACACTCAAAACAAATTCACACCTAGTTAGTATTTGTCACCATAGGCTTGACCATATTTTCACTACTTAAATTCACCACATTAGACTCTTAGGATCACGATAGAACTTTCATGGCTTGTAACGTAGGCTCAAGGTCAGGTATGGTAAATATGAATACATTTTAGTGTCTTTTTGCCCTCCTTGACATTACGACTAAGTGTTCTACCTCTTTCATTATCTCCTATGCCCAACTTTTGTTTTCTTTTCATCTTTACTCAGATTTCCCCTTTGTTTTTTGTCAAACTGACTCTTACATCTTCTTGTTCAACTCTTTTTTTTAATCTTTTTATTTCTTTTATTCAATTGATAATTTTGACTTAGTCATATCTTTTGATAACTTCTTCTTTTTTCCACATTACTCTTTTTATACCCATTTTTCGGGTTATCACTCATAATAGCCATCCTCAACTTATGGCTTTACCATGAGTCGAGATACACATTACCCAAGGTTGGGTAAGGGACAAGAAGAGGTCAGTTTCTGCATTATCCACCCACAACTTATGCTTTTGCCTAAGTTGAGGTGCACATGTCAAAGAAGGGACTAGGGACAACATATTGTACCCAGGGAAGGTGAGTTGGTGAATAAAAGAAATGTTTATTATAGGCTTAACATATTTGGATCAAAAAGGGATAACAATTTCAATTTGTTCACTTTACTTTAGGATAGATGTTTGCTAATTTGAACAAGGGCATCTGATCCTTTCCTAGTTGTCTAACGAAAAATCTTTTTGCAGGACTATCCAGGAAAGTTCTAGCTAGGTAGCAACAGTGGAACAATCAAACTTCCTCACACTCTCTTAACACCTCGCTACCCAATCAAATTATTGGACACCTAGTTCGAGTGTTAGATTATGAGTGATGGAGTGGGTGTATCTCTATGTCATGATTGGAACCAACACATTCAACTACTTTCTACCTTTTCATGCAAGCATTTTCTTAGAACGGGATATCATATATGCTTAGACATCATGCTTCATATGTCATTTTCACACATTGTACAAGTTACGACATGCTGGTTCAAAAGGAAAGTAATAAGTCTATTGGGGAAAAAGAACACAGGAAAGGAAACCCCTAAGATAGGATCGTGAGTTAGGATACTCAGACATCACCCTAATACTCACTTTCCATTTGCCACACCCCTAACAAAAAAACATGAAATTGTCCCCAATGCATAAAAAATATAAAGACAAGGTGGTAGGTGAAGCAAATCTGAGGCGCCTAGCGCTGAAGATCAACAAGCAAGCGGGTCCGGTTTCCCAGTTTCTGCAACCTCTATCATAGGGACACTCTCATTGGTGCTCACAACAATATCCTAACCCTCAGTGGTACTCGTATCAATATCTTCAAGTCTTGAATTAGATGCCCCAATAGCCAACTCTGGATCCCTCATCTAATGGGTCTCCTCATTAATCAACAAGCATCTCCTCGTAGCCTCAAGGTCCATCTGCTCCTTCTTCCGTGCACAGGAATCCTCTCCACCAGTCGTGCGGCTGGAACGGTGCCTCTAGGCACGCTCACATTGCTCAAGCGGTGCAGTGGGGGCAGTGAATAATGCAGCAAACATTGTGTCCTCAGCTAGCTCAACGGGTGTTGTTTTGGGCTCATGTCCTCTAATCTCCAGGATACTGTCAACATCCTACCTCTAACTCGTTTCAACCTCCTAAAGAGTATTCAAGTCAATGGTAGGGGCTGGGCGTGCAAGAATCCACAACTCAAATTTATCAAGGCACTGGTGAACTGCCTGAATCTTCTACTCTGTCTTTTGGCCACCCTCTTCTCAGTCCTAGTCGTCAGCCTTGGCAATAGATTTTTTCATCCAAGGCCGGATATGATGCACCAAGGTGGCCATATAGGCCTCTAACTTGGGGCTCTAGATATCTGAAGAAGTACTACATACAGTGGAGTAGGGTGGGAGGAACTGGGTGCGCTACTCATGCCATGCGCGTACTCGGCAAGGGTGGTTTCAGTAGGCTCTGAAGTGGCAGGATCACCCTCTTGGTCTAACTTTACCGTATCCATTAAATTCTCACCCAGAGGCTGCAACACTACTCTAGGCCATCTTCGAGGTGCTTCCACATTGGCCTTATCCCTAATGAGACCTTTATCAACATTCACGGTCAGAGTACGGAGGACATGACAGTGTCAAATAAGCACTCCAGCATCCATGCATAACTGGAAGATCAGAAAGGTGAATGGGTAGGTAGTAGAGGTCTCAAAAGCCTTCTCATGTATCACCGAGATCAATAACTTCACGAATTTTATTTGTAACCCATCCACTAATGTTGCAACCAAGAGCGCTCTATCCTATATAAGAATGTTATCTGCTACCGTGGGAGATAGGCGGTGGCAGACTAACATCCAGAAGAACTTAGCTGTGAAAGTTAGGTTGGCCTCTAAGGATAAGGCCTCTAGTGTCCAACACCCAGTCTACCCCTTCACCATCAGTAGAAAACTGATGTGCAATCCACCTCTTGGTGGACACTTTCTGATCTCTGCTTCTTTTCAACTTGAAACTCTTGACAAAATTCCACCTATAATCAAACTCTTGACTAAGGGAATCCCTCGCAGCACTAGTGGGCACAACGTACAGGAAGCAACAGATGGAAGTAGAAGAAATGTCCTCCCGGCAACCTCAAACTAAAACCTCTGTTAATGGGTCCTGTTTGACAAGTTTCGCCCGCCTGTCGAAAGAACCGCTGAGAGTCGCCACATATGAGGCGTAGAAATCTCTAAAAAACTCCTCGCTATATGGCTCCACACTCCTAGCCATCCACTCAAGCCTGTGGTGGGTAAACAAGCTATGCACATCAGGAACTGTGTGAAGACTCCCTGTAAGACATTTCTGCTGAACTATTACCAATGAGTCATCACCATCTTGTCATTCAGCAGCTTTGAGTCCTTGTAGATTTAATAATGACCATCAACGCGCCACTGGTTTGGATCATCGGGAACCGATGCAGCGACATCATCCTAGGCTGCCAGAGTAGACTACGAGCTATGGGCCTCATCAAACGAGGCATCGAAGGCAGGCACCTCGGGGTGAGTCGCTCCAACTGATATAGAACCAAAGTCAGTGGCCTCATTCAACCCCGTAGAGTGCGCCGACTCTGAACCTGATGCCTCTTCAGAGCCAGACTCTCCTTCAAAACCCGAGGTAGACCTAGAGGGTGTGCCGGTCAGTCTACGATCCTCATGAATATGGGAGGTAATGACTACGCCGGACTCCACCTTCTGGGGGTGCCCCGAGTGGATGTTACAGATGGTGTAGGGGTCCAGGTGCCTATGGGTACGTATTCAGGGTCCCTCTCATCATTGGATGTGTCAATCATCCGACAGGACAAAGCCACTGACTTGTACATGCCCTTCAAATAGACGATGGCTAGTTTGGGAGAAATTTGTACTTTAAAATAGTTTGTTAGTCTGATAGCAATCTGACTATGCACACAAATCAATCTAAACACAAAATTAACACACAAATCACAATCCTGTGCAGAACTGCAATACTGGTTGAGGGGCACTATCGATTGCTAGTAGATGAATAGACTCTCCGTCGATACTGTCCGTCATTGGATACATAGGAAAAATTTTAGTCTTCATTCGAATTACCTCTTAGTTGGAAACGACGGAAATGCAGAACGGCCGGTCAATCAATTGACGAATCGTAGGCCATTTTTGTCATTTGACACTTATAGTAATTTTTATGTTCACAAAAATCAGTGTTTCAGCTAGAAACGACGGACGTGCAGAACGGCCTGTCCATTAATCGATGGACCGTTATCCACTTTCGTCATCTCAGAGATCAAAATTTTTACAGTTTATCAATCGACGAACCCCATCAACGGTCCGTTGATCAACTGACGATCCGTATAGGGGGTCTCATGCTGTTTATCTGAGACAAATTTAAGACCTTGTTTTTACTGTCACAGAATGACATATTTTAGACCTTCATTAGTTCACCAACACAAAACAACAAGTACAAGACTAATTATTCATCCTTAGGGTTTAAATTTCACAAGTTTCGATCTTGGATTATACGATGCTATCAAACCCTAAGTCGGAAAGTCAACAATCATATTTTAAACAGATTGCACCCAGTCACTCCCAATCATTCTAAGGTACATAGTACCCATATTTTAACAACCATTAACATTAAATTTTGTCCCTAAATCAAGACCCACTTACTAAGTTTTCTTTTTAAGCAGCTAATGAACGATTATTCATTGAGCAAAGGGAATTGAAATACCTGAAACCAGTAGTGGAGTGAATGAGTGGGTGATAATCTCAGCAACCTACGTGCCTGCCTTCGAACACCGACCGGACAAAACAAGAGAGACTAAGTATAATTTGGGGAGGGGAAGCGATCATATCAAGTAAAAAAACCCAACTATTAGGTTGGGGTCGATCCCATGAGGAAAATAGTTTAGACTTAACTTAAATATACGGTTACTTATATTTAGTCACGTCCTTTCTTAAAATTGGAAATTAAAAAGGGGATTTTTGTTAAACAAAAGTCGTGTGTAATCTTTAATGTAAAACAATTAACAGGAGTAAATCTTTAATGTTTATAAAGTTGTGAGAGAAACTAGGGTGTAAGTGTTCCCTATAGATTCATATCGCCGTATCCCTAGATATAATAATTCTTCCACAGTGTTTTTCATGCAAAGTGATAAGGTAGGTATCTCCGAATCCTTGGTCCGACATTTAGAGAATTTCACCCCCTACATTTGTCCGCCTACGTGTGTCTAAGTTACTAACCCTTACCTTACTTCATATTAAGCATCATATTCGATGTATGACTTAGTAATTACTTCGCACTAATCGATACTAGTCTATTAACTACCTCCCATTAACTACCTCCTTGATCCGGTAAGTAGAAATAAGGCGGTTCTAATGTGTGCACTCGTTAAAAAGAATTCTAGACGAAAGAATTATCAATGAATGCAATAACCTATTTGAGAATTTTTATTAAGATAGGTTTACTTTGTTAATCACTCATGGTTCCCACAACCCTAGTTGTGGATTTTGTTACCGTTGCATAGAAGAACACAATTCATGGTTGACAAACACTAAATCATGAACATACTTTGAGAAATTTGAAGAAAGTCCAGAAATTCAACTTGGAACCACAAAAATCACTTGAAAACCAAACCCAAAATTTTGAATAAATGCCAAAGTTGCAAAAACAAATCTCCAAGAACAAACTAAGAAAAATAGTAATAGAATCCAACCCCAAAAACGAGGTTTTGCACCCTATTTATAGAAAAACATTGTCCTAATATAAAAGGAATTTTAATGAGGAAAGTTGTCTAAAAACACGGCTTCAATCAACGACCCCCACAGACGGTCTGTCTATGAAACGACGAACCGTCAACTACCTCCATAAGTCTAGACTGGGCATTTTTTTTTTCCTTCCACTAGCATATTCTCTAATCCAATCAATGGACGAATAGCACGGTCCGTCGATGCACCTACAATTCATCTTCGGGTCCTGGGAGTTCTCTAATCAGATCATCGGTTTACCAGGACGGTCCATCGATCAATCGTCTGACCGTCGATCCTTCTCTATCCCCACACCTTGTCAGATTCTTGAGTTTCTTCAAATGCCTGAACATCCAATTGATGGTCACCGTCTACGGTCCGTCGATGGCCTTTGTGGGTCACTTCAGAACTAAACCTCAATCACCTTATGCGTTTTGGTTTTTGACACCTTTCCTGCGAAACAAAGATTAAAACATGTCAAAAGTACTACAAAAAGGCTCAAGACACACACCAATCTTAAGGAACAAGCAATGAAACTACCGTGAAACTACGTTACATCAGGGCTTTCATCAAAAAATAAGAATTATCAAAGAAAAATGACAAGCCTTTGACCAATGAATATCTTTAGTATTCTCTTGTAAACATCTTCTTTACATAGACAGTGATATTACACTATGATAAAAAATAGCATACTTAATCAGTCAATATTATTAGTAGTCTAGTGGTGGAGAAATTTTGAAACAGAATAGACTGTATAATGACAATTCATGGTAAGTAACTGTATATATAACTTTGTGCCACAAGATACCAGACAAAGTGTTGATCTTTCATGTTAGTTTTTTTGCTATAAAAATGTAGGTTTATTAAACTATTTTTATGGTTTAGCTAAATATTGTGTAGTTTGATTAAGAAATTTTGGGCACCCATTCATCAATATTTTTTATTGACTTCTTTAAAATTTGAAGACTCTTGAAGATGTTTTTGGATATGTCACTTTAGTCACCCCCAACTTGCTTGGAATTGAGACATGATTGTTATTGTATTCAGACACAGTAAGATAACATTATATAAATACATATGCTTTTATAAACATGAAATTAATATTTAGGTACTTTTCACAATTTATAGTACATAAAAATATAAAGCTTACTGCATACATTGTATACAAAGAAACCTTGAATGAATGAGTACGCATTCCATGCTATTCAAAATAAAGAAGAACAGAGAAGGCAAATAATGATCATGAAAATATAATGCACACAAGAAATAAGAGTAAGGTGCTTGTACCGATTCCAAATCAAGGTATGCATTTATAGATGGCCTCCTTCCCTCGTTTGTTCTAGTAACTTAGTGACAAATCCCATTCCTTGGAAAATGGGACATTTCCCAGTCTACTCATAGACAACTTCTTAGCAATCCTAAAGTAGAAATAATAACCATAGGGATTTCATCATAAAATAATAAGGACCAATGAAAAATGACAACTCTAAACCAGTGAATATCTTTAGCATTTTTCTTGTTAACATCTTCTTTGCGTAGACAATGATATTACACTATAATAACAGATAGCATACTCATTCCTGCCAATTTTGTTAGTAGTCTAGTGGAGGATAAAATTTGAAACATATTAGACTGTATATTGACCAATGATGATAACTAATTCTATAAATAACTTTGTGCCACAAGATATCAGAACAAGTGTTGATCTTTTTCTTTTTCTTATTTTGGTAACGAAGAAATCCCCGATGGTCATTGACACACATTTTGAAACTTGACGGATAATTGCCCCCCCCCCCCTTTATCATTTTCCACTTAAATACCAAGCTTTTTTCTATGTTTATCAAGTGTTCCTAACACACATATCACATGCTACGATATTACCACTAGACAAAACGTCTAAGCCTCAAAAGGTAGTTCGTTTGTTCTACAGAAGATGTTTTCCTTCAGTCCCTACACAAGCATTAATGTCCCGTCAACAAAATAATATTCCTAATCAAATTTAAAGAGGACCACAGTTTCGATTTTCAACTCCAAACACTTGAAAAAGTTTCGCCAGATGGGAGAGTTTAATTCAAAAGAAATTCTATTCTCCAAAATTTTAGGTTCAACTTCACTACCCCAAAATTGATAATTCCTTAAATAAACCCTTTTTTTATATGAAAAATAATGTTGATTGTGTGCTTTAAAACATAAACATAGACCATAATTGATAATATTTGGTTCACAAAGAGTACTAGACCAAATTATAGGAAACATTACTCATTAGTTTGGCTAAGCATTTAGCACATGGAATCATCATATTGAAAGTGGGTACAAATTGGACATCAACATAGCTCATAGAACAACACATTCAGGTAGAAAATAATATTTTATATGGGTGTTTGAAATATGACAATTAATGGCTGCAACTTGAATGTGAATGGAGGAAATACAAACACAGATTCAAGTAGAACAACGATGTCTAATATTAATGCTTAGAATGCTACTAGTAACGAACTTCGAACAATAAATGCTAATTAACAACAACAAATTGCTGAACCAAAAATGTCTTATTCATGCAATATTGTGACAACAAATAATAGTGAAATTCAAGAAATAGATGATAATGAGAAGGAAATTTTGTTGCATATTCTAATTTCAATAATATGGGTAATTTCTTCCAAAATCTTTGACCTTCAGGTGCTAACTTACCCAATTCTTATGACAATAAGTTTGATTAAGTCTATTATGTTGATCAGGTACGTGATTTAATATAGTTAATTGATATTCTATATATTTTTTGTTTAATTGTTGGTATTAGATAAAATCAATATAAATTTACAACAATATCGGTTAGTGTTAAACCAATAGATATGCATCACCTACTGTAGTCAACTTGTGTTGTAAATTTATATTGATTTTAGCTAATACCAACAATCTTACAAAAAGTATATATAATATCATATTATATTGATTCACTAACCTAATCATCATAATAATCTTGATCAAACTCTGTGTCATATGAATTGGGTAAGTTAGCATCTGAAGGTCCAAGATTTTGGAACAAATAACCCATATGATTGAAATTAGAATAGGTATCACAATATTCCTTCTTAATTGAATCACTTCCTTATATATCTCTCTTATTTGTTGCGATTATATTGCTCGGATAAGACATATTTGGTTCAGCAATATGTTGCTGAGAAAGCATTTATTGTTCCAAGTGCATCACTAGTCGCATTTTCAACATCAATATAAGACATCGTTGTGCTACCTAATTTGTATTTCCTGTATTCACATTCATATTGTAGTCATTAATCGTTACATTTCCAATACCTATATCAAACATTATTTTGCTATATGAATGTGTTGTTTTATGAGCTACATTGAGTTCCAAGTTGTATTCACTTTGAGTATAACGATTCCAAGTGTTAAATGCGGACTCAGGTTTATGAGTAATGTATCCTATAATTCAATATTATAGTTTTGGTAAACCAAACATTTATAATAATGGTCTATACTGATATTGTTGAAGCAGACCACCAAACCAAACATTTTGTTGAAGCACACCACCAATATTATTTTTCATAGAAATAATGGATTATTTAATGAATTCTCAATGTTGGAGTATTGGGTTGAACATAAAAATGTGGATGACAGAGTTTCTCTTGTATTGAACTCTCCCCTCTCGCAAAAATGTTGCTGGTATTGGGAGTTCAAAATGGACAATCTAGTGCTCTTTGGATTTGATTATGAATATTATTTTTAAGACGGGCAATTGTCCCATGTTTTCATTTGCTACTCTTTTGTTGAGATTCACTTATTGGTATTTTGCCTGATGTAGAATGACTACTTCTTTGCTCTTCTAGAGATCTCGAATTGTTGAAGTTATATTTATGATATATTGTTTAAAAAAATGTGGTATTACTACAACATCTACTGAAATTGGAGCTAGACAAATATTACCAGAAGATTACCAACTC
>NC_028646.1:54700849-54814710 GCF_001406875.1 Solanum pennellii | reverse complement strand
CCCCCCCCCCCATTTCCCCCCCTTTGAAAAAATAAATAAATTTTTTTGGAGGAAGACCATCGAGTGTATAACATGCCAATAACAAGAACAAAAACTAAACAATAAAATTTTCTTTTTCTATAAACACATAAAAACATTTATGAATAATTTAAAGAGCATAAAAAATATAGAAATGGTGTTATAACATAAGGAAAAGACGAATTCAAGATTTAGTAGATAAAAACTAAAATCTAAAAAGGAATAGATGTTACAATCACAACAAGCATAATATCAATTAAATCTCTCGTGAATAGGTAACCAAACCAAAATTAATTATTTAAAAAAAAATCAAGGGTTTTGAATTGAATATATATTTGTAGAGATGTCACCTTTGTAGTCATAAGACTTCAACAAATCCACCATTTTATCAACATTCTTTGTTTCGTGATCAACTAGCATCACCCGAACTTCATCTATAATATCATAATAACTAGTATCCATTGAATTTCTCTTCCTTCAAAAATTTCAGAAAGGAGATACAAAATAAGAATTTTCTATATAGAATGTTGAATTTATTGGGGTCAGTGTTAACCCTTTTGGGGGTATTATATAGTAACTACAATGGTAAGTGAGTATCTTTAAGGTAATTGTGTAGTCCTTATAGTAAAGGTTTGGTCCACTTTTACTTATCATATTATCCATTTTTTTCATAATTTATATTTAATTAATATAATCATTAGGCTTTGGTCCACATACTAATGAAAATTTAATATTTAACGGAGTCAAATATTTCTACACCTTGTCTTCTTGCTCTAAAAATCTCTTAGTTCTAAACCCAATAAAGCCCTAAATGATATATGCTAAACATAAATAACAGAAGGACCTAAACCCTAAATCCTAAAAATCTTTAAACTCTAAACCTAAAAACACAAGAAACCCTAAGTCCTAAATCGTAAACCTTAAAAACCTAAGAAACACTATTCCTTAAAAATACTAAATATTCCAAAAACCCATGAAGCCAAAAAACTCTAATATTTACACTATAAAACACAAATAGTATATGTTAAACCCGAAAAAAAACAAAAAAAAAACTAAGCTTTAAACTAGACAAGTAATTGAGGTGTTACTTTGCAATAAATGTGAGTGGTACAAGTGTGGTATTATGACCCTTATATGTGAGTAATAAAGTGTGTCTTAGTTATTAGACTAACAAGTGCATTAAAAGATGCACCCGAGATTTATGTAGTCAAACCAAATTCTTATTAAGTTAATATTTTTACATGTTCATATCGATATTATATTTGAGTTTATAATGTGGAGTACACTAATGTAAGAATTATTTATTACCCTTAAGATTCTGGTCGAAGCAGTCTTATATAGCCAATGATAAGCTTCTTAAATAAAGTTCAAGTTTCCTCCCGTTAGGTAGATATAAACATAGAAGTATGGTATTAGTGGGCTAATAAAGATATTTCGGACTATTACCAGTTAGATTAAGCGAGTTTATAGGTCAATGCGGGTAGAAATTATCGAAAGACTTCTTGTAAACATCTTCTTTACGTAGAGCAAAATGTTACACTGTGATAAAAAATAATAGCATACTCATTCCTGCCAATATTATTAGTAGTCTAAGGATGGATAAACTTTAAAACAGATTAGACTATAATGTGTATACTGACCAATCATGGTCATTAACTATATAAATAACTTTGAGCCACAAGATACCAAACAAAGTGCTGATCTTTTTCTTTTTCTTATTTTGGTAGTCAAGAATCCCGAGTGTCATTGTCACATGATTTCAAACATGACGGAAAATTGGCCCGCCCCTTTATCATTTACTACTAAAATACCAACTATATGTCTATGTTTATGAAACTTGACGGATAATTGGTTCAATTAGCTTGGACTATACTGATGATGTCATGGAATGGCTAACTAGAGTTGAGAATGTTTAAGTCAGTGCTCAAGGAAGCATGAAGTGGAACAAAGTGATAATGCCTACCTTCACGCTTTAAGAGATGAAGTGCTCGCATACTCATTCTAGCTTGTAAAGAGTAGACGGCTCGCATCGCTTTGCTTTAAGTTATAAAGCGCTAACTTTCCTGAACAGTGGTTGAAGATGAAGCAATTTTGAGAAAGATTCTATGTTCACTCGAGGTATTGCTCCTGGGCAAGAGTTCAGGAGAACAGTTATGGTTGAGAGAAAATACTTCAAGTTTGCATAATAAGGGGAATGAGATAGCTATTGTCACGCCCTGAGCTACCCCTGAGATGCACACACGCAACTTAGAACCACAAGTGATCCCAAGATAACTCAGTTGGCATGATCATGAGCATACTAAAGATAATAAACTCATGTGGAAGCTAAATATTAAATAAATATGAAATTATGGGGAATACCCATATTCTGTAACTGAGATATTTGAAAACAATGAGTTTAATACAAAGGAAATATTAACTCAATACTAAGCTAAATCTAACTATGTCAGAAAATAGCATCTAAACTAGACTAGAAATACTGGGACAAGCCCCAGCTAAATCTAGAAAAAACTGAAACTAAATGACTAAAAAATTAAAATGATACTCATGACTGTTGTCCTAGGAGAATGAAGACTCACCATTGAATTTGCTGAACTAAAGATCGGAAATCGATCTATGCGTGATCTTGATGCTGAGAACCTTAACCGACTTCACGAGAAGATGTAGTGCGCGTAGGATGTAGTAAAGATGAAATAACATATAACTGAACAAGTATGACAACAAGTATAATAATCAGACATGATAAACTTAATGCTGAGCTAACTGAATACAATGACAAATATATATCATGATGAAACTGAATACTAAATATACTGATAAATGGTCAATGTAGAGAGTGTGATTGATTTGTGAGAGCTACTAATAACCGATAATAAAATCAGATGAGCTAAATGTGGAGTTCGATGTATACCCTTCCAAAGGTATAAAGGCATGCTGGCGTAATCACTAAACTGATTGCCTGCAAATGGGACTTACAACCTACTTGGATAGTTCTGGGACTGTTGGGTACACTAAACCCTTGTCAAACATTGTAATATGCTACTCCCAATAAATTCTGTAAATTTACTGATTATGTATGAATTTCTGTAAATACTAGATAGATCGAAAATAAACATGCAAACTATGAATGCAACAATTAATCTGGTAACTATTTATTTATTATAGAGGCATGTATATCTAAAGTGTCAGAAATATCTTACTAGCATGTGTAATTCAAGAACTAAATAAATACAAAGCTAGGGTTCTTAAATTCATGCGATAATCTGAGTAATAACATGATAATCTGATTTGGAACATATATTTAATAAACCCATGAAGTTCTATCAAAGTTCTAGAAACCCTACGTCTAATCATGATATGGGAATTAATAATCTGACTAAAAATTAGGGACTCAATGGGTGAAAGGAACCCACTAGTGAAATCCCACATGCCTGGTGATGAAATTCACAGTGAAACACTTAAATTTCTTGGCTGGAACTGCTGGAAACTTCATTCATTCTTGAACTAGGGTTCTTGAGCTTTTTCTCCTTTCTTGCTTGTAATATTCTTACTTTTGATTTAATGATTTGACTTAGATATGTTTTAGTTATTTTTCTAGGCTTAAGCAGACTAAATTGTGATTATTTATGGTCAAAACGACATAACTTAAGATTTAAACAAAGTGAGAAAAGACAAAAAGACCCCTGGATAAGTTGCTATCGGACCAAACAACGGTCAGGACTGACAGTCCGTCGCCTGACCAACGCCCCGTCGCTGTGTATGTCGAGTGGGCTTGTTCTATAGGCCCTTACAAAAATGGGCATAATTTTTTACTCGTAGATCTGATTTTCGCAAGGCCGGTTGCTATGGAAAGCTAATTCTATTATTTATCTGTGGGTAAGTCATGGTACACCTAATTCATTTTGTACTAAGAGTTATGAGCATTTGAAATTGACCCGACTACATCTCCCTTTAACTGTCTGCAAATTTTCCACCTATGGACTGTAGGTCAACCTACGAATAGTGCTGGTCATCCGTAACTCTTGTCAGAGAGTGGGTGAAGGGAGTATTGATTGAGGTCACGGACTACGGACCGTAGTCAGACCTACGGACCGTAAGTCCGTCCGTCGTCCAAGACATAACCAATTTTTCTGGGTGAAATTTTTGGGAGTTTATTATCCCATCGACGGTTGTGCAGGACGGACCGTGGTTCAGACTACGGTCCGTCGATGTCACCGTTGGTTGCACCTGAAGATTTTTTTTGTAAAGCTGGTTTTTTGTCTTATTTGGCTACGAGTGTTACATTATCTCCCTCTTGGGAACATTCTACCTCGAATGAAGACTAAACTAGATAATATAGAAGGAGAGAGATGCAAACCCTACTACTAAACACTGAGAACTGAGTTTTTTTACTGAATTGAGTTATGCGTACATGTAATTATGATGAAAATGCAAATACAAACTGAGGGAACATGATTCTAAAATTGAATTTACGCTTGAATGACTGAAAACTAAAGAGGAACTATTACCTCTAGCTGGAGTGGAGTCGGAAGGAAAGAGGTGAGGATATTTGGCTTCCATGGCTTCTTCTACTTCCCAAGTAGATCCCTGTACGGACTGACTCCTCCACAAAACTTGTACTGAAGCGATTTCTTTATTTCTCAACCTTCTAACCTGGCGGTCAAGAATATCAACTGGTATATCCCTATAAGAAGGACTATCTTTCAATGCCACACTCTCTAATGGCACTACAGAGGCTGGATCACGCACACACTTCTTCAAGAGTGTGATTTGGAAGACCGGATGCACTGCTGCTAATTCAGCTGGCAACTCTAACTCATATGTCACCCTGCCAACCCTTTTCAAGATCTTGTAAGGGCCTACATATCTAGGACTGAGCTTCCTTTTATTTTCAAATCTCATCACCCATTTTAAAGGTGAGACCTTCAGAAAAACCCAATCATCAACTTGGAACTCTAGTTCCCTTCTCTATACATCTGCATAAGATTTCTAACAACTTTGGGCTGCCATAAGTCTCTCCCTAATGAGTTATTTTTTCCATAGCATAAAGGACTAAATCTGGCCCTATCAAAGCTGCTTCACCTACTTCAAACAAATCAACAGGAGATCTACATCTATGCGCATATAAAGCCTCATAAAAGGCCATTTGAATGTTGGAATGGTAGCTATTATTGTAGGCGAACTCAATAAGAGGAAGGTGATAATCCCAACTACCTTTGAAATAGATCACACATGCTCTCAACATATCCTCTAAGGTCTGAATGGTACGCTCTGCCTGCCCATCCGTCTGTGGATGAAATGATGTACTAAGGTTAACTTGAGTACCAAGACCTTTCTGAAATGACTTCTAGAATTGATAGGTAAACTGAGAACCTCTATCTGAGATGATAGACAAAGGAACCCCAGCCATTCATAGTCTTCTGCCGAATATGTAGTTTTGACCTCCAAGAAGCGAGAAGATTTAGTCATCCTATCAACTATCACCCAAATGAAGTTATTCTATCTGCGAGTACGAGGTATCCCTGTGATGAAATCCATATTGATCACATCCCACTTCCAAGTAGAAATATCGATATCTTGAGTCATACCTCCCAGTTTCTAATGTTTTACTTTGACTTGCTTTAAATTGGGACACTTACTTAAAAAATTTGCTATATCCCTCTTCATGCCATTCTACCAATAGACTTCCCGCAGATTGTGGTATGTGGCACCTGGATGAATAAAATACCTAGCATTATGGATTTCTTCAAGAATATGTTGTCTCGACTCGTCCACTTCAAGAACACACAATTAACCCTAGTAGCGACGTACACCATCTCCACCATGGGATAAAACCTCCACTCTCTGATTGTAGACTATATTCTTAAGTTCAAGCAAAATTTGATCACTGTATTGTTTTTTCTTAACCTCCACTATTAAGGAAGATTCTGCCCAATTCTGAACTGTTCCACCATTGTATGATATTCTCATAAGCAAACTCCCAAGCGAGCAAGCCTGTGAACATCCTTCACTAGCTCCTTCCATTATTCCTCAACATGGGATACACTACCCATAGATAATCTACTAAGAGCATATGCTACTACATTAGCTTTATCGGATGATAATGCACACTCATATCATAGTCCTTAGGGAGCTCTAGACATATCTTCTAGCAAAGATTCAACTCTTTCCAGGTGAACACATGTTAAAGTCTTTTATGGACATTGAACACATCAATGTGAACACCATACAAGTAGTGTTTGAATATCTTGAGTGCATACACCACTGCTTCAAGATCTAGGTATTGAGTTGGATAGTTCTTCTCATGAACCTTAAGTTGTCTAGACGCATAAGCTATCACCTTACCTCGCTACATCAACACACAACCTAGGCCAACTTTGGATGCATCACAATAGATCACATAACAATCTGAACCCTCTGGTAGAGTCAAGACACGAGGTGTACTCAATCTTGTTTTCAATTCATCAAATCTTTTCTCACAATCATCTGGCCATTTAAATTTGACCATATTTCATTCAACCTAGTTAATGGTGAGGCTATGGATGAAAATCCTTCCACGAACCATATGTAATAACCTGCTAGGCCTAAAAAACTTCTAATATCTGTAGTGGAGGTAGGTCCGGGCCATTGTTTCACTACTTCTATGATCTTTTAATCCACTTGGATCCCTTCGCTAGATACATAGTGACCAAGAAGAGCAATGGATTGCAACCAGAACTAAGATTTGATAAGCTTAGTGAATAACTGGTGATCCTTGAGTCTGCAAAACAACTCTAAAATGACTAGCATGTTCTTCCTCTCTCCTAGAGTAAATACGGATATCATCAATAAAGACTATAATGAACAAGTCCAAGTACTTTTAAACACTCTGTTCATCAAATCAATGAAAGCTACAGGAACATTAGTTTATCCAAATGACATAACTATAAATTCATATTGACCACACCAAATTCTGAAGGCTGTTTTTGGAGTGTCACTCTCTCTGACTCTGAGCTGATGATAACCAAATTCGAAATGGCTAGCACCCTAAAGTTGTTCAAACAAATCATTAATAACCATCTTTCTTCTTTACGAACAAAACTGTGCACCTCCTGGTGACATACTAGTTCTGATGAATCCCTTATCTAGAAGGTCTTTCATCTGATCTTTAAATTCCTTAAGCTCTTATTGAACCATTCTTTAAGGAGGAACATAAATAGTCTGGGTATCTTGAAGGAGATCAATTCCAAAGTCAATTTCCCTTTCGAGAGGAACACTGGGAAGATATTCTAGAAATTCATAGACTACAGGAATTGACTCAAGAGTTGGTATTTCAAGGCTAGAATCCTTGACCCGAACTATATGATAGAGATAACCCTTAGATATCATATTTCTGGACTTAAGGTAAGAAATAAATAGACCCATAGGCGCTAAGCTACTACCCTTCCATTCTTAGATTGGTTCGTCTGAACACAGAAAATCAAACAATCCTAGCTCTACAATCGTCTGAGGCATCACATGAGTGTAACCAATACATGCCTAGAATGACATCGAAGTCTACCATTTCTAACTGTACTAGATCTGCTGAGGTTACTTTCTAAGAGACTGTGACAGGGCAATTTCAGTATACCCATCTATCTATAATAGGGTCACCTACTCGAATAGTGACTAAGAAAGGTTCTGAGAGAGTTTCTGGACTAACACTGAATTTGACTGCTATATTGAGTTGTAAAAGACATAGTCATCTCTGTTGTCTTTCAACTCAGTAAATTCAACCATATGTGAGTCACGTCCTTAAGCTAGAAGGATGCCAATTTCACCTATCACTGCCAGTTACTTGCATCACACCTAATATTTTCTTGACCTCATCAATGAACTTCATGGGTCCTTACCAATTTGTGAACCTAAAAAATTAGGCGGATTCATCCTAACAAAATCAGAAACATTGGCTGCCCCCAATCGATCATTTCTATTAGTAGGAACTCAAACCTGCGAATTGTTCTGGTTATTCATACTTCGAGCCAAAAGCTGAATTGGTGTTCTGAAACTCTACATTAGAACTTTCTTATCTGGTACTAGAGGAAATGAATTAGCATTGCGTGCATTAGCATTCCATGCCTAAGCTCTACAATAAATCATGACCTTAAGAGCACAATGTCAAGTTAAAATGGAATTTCATCATACCTTACGCACGATAGGAGTAACAAGAAAGTGAAGTTCCTAACGCATTTCCTAGCCTCCCTCTCATTAGATGTGGTACAGTTCACACCTATGAAAAATACTCTATTTAGTCTGGCTTTTTCAGCCATCCTAGGACTCTTGAACCTAGTTCTTTGATTCAAAGTTTTGTAAAGCCCTAACACACCCCCGAGACGTAGACACAGAACTTAGAACCATAAGAGATTCTAAGCTAACCCTATTGGCTTAATCATGAGCATACTAAAGTTAATAAACTTATGCAGAAGATAAATCATAATTAAATCAGAAAAGATGGGTAATACCCATATTCTATAATTGAGATATTTGAAAACAATGAGTTTAATACAAAGGAAATATTAACTCAATACTAAGCTGAATCTAACTATGTCTTAAAATAGCATCTCAATTTGACATAAAATGTTGGGACAAGCCCCAGTTTAATCTAGCAAAAACTAAAACTAAATGACGGAAATGACACTCATGACTGTTTTCCTCAGAGAATGAGGACTCGCCACTGAATCTGCTGAACTGAAGATCGGAAATCGATCTATGCGTGATCTGCATGCTGAGAACCTGAACATACATCACGAGAAGATGTAGAGCATGTATGTGTCAGTACATGAAAGGAACTGAGCGTGTAGGATAGAGTAAATCTTAAATAACACATAACTTAACAACAAGTATAATAATCTGACATGATAATCTGAATTCTGAGCTAGATGAATGGAATGAAAAATTTATAACATTCTTAAGCTGAATACAGAATATACAGATAAATGGTCAATGCAGATAGTCTGATTGATCGGTACGAGCTACTAATAACTGATAATAAAACCACATGAGCTAAATGTGGAGTCCGATGTATACGCCCCATCGAGAGGACCCCATATACCCTACCAAAGGTATAAAGGAATGCTGGCATGATAACTAAACTGATTGCCCACAGAGTGGAATTACAACCAACTTGGCTAGTAGATGCCATCACTAAACTGATTGCCCACAGAGGGGAATTACAACCAACTTGGCTAGTAGTTCTGGGACTATTGGGTATGATAAACCCTAGTGCAACTCAATATGATGCTACTCCAATTGAATTCTTTAAATTTACTATTTGTGTTTGAGTTTTTGTAAATACTGGATAGCTTGAAACTGAACATACAAAGTGAGGAATGCCACAATTAATCTGGTAATTATGCATTTATAACTGAGGCATATATATCTGAAGTGTTTGAAATATCTGAATAGCATATGTAAATCAAGATCTAAATAAATACAAAGCTAGGTTTTTGAAATTCATGTGATAATCTGATTAATAACATGATAATCTTATTTGGAACATATATTTAATAAATTCCTGAAGTTCTATCAAAGTTCTAGAAACCATAGTTCTATTCATGATGTGGGAATCAAAAATCTGACTGAAAACTAGGGACCCATTGGGTGAAAGGAACCCACTAGTGAAATCCCACATGCATGGTCATGAAATTCACGGAAAAAACATAAATTTCTATTCTGGAACTGTTGGAAACTTGCTTCGTCCTTAAATTAGGGTTCTTGAGCTTTTTCTCCTTTCTTGCTTCTAATTTTATAAATTTTGATTTAATGATTTGATTTAGATATATTTTAGTTATGTTTCTACACTTAAAAACACTAAAATGTAATTATTTAGTGTCAACACGATGTAACTTAAGGTTTAAAACAAGTTAGAAAAGACCAAAAGACTTGTGGATAAGTTTCTGTTAAACCAAACGACGACCAGACTGACGATCCGTCGTCTGACCGACGCCCCGTTGTTGGATCCGTCGACTGGGCCTGTTCGATAGGCCTTTACTAAACTGGGCATATTTTTTTACTCAGAGGTTTGTTTTAGCAAGGTCGGTGGATATGGAAAGCTAATTCAATTATATATCTGTGGGTAGGTCATGGGACACCTAATCAATTTTGTGCTAAAATATATAACCATTTAAAGTTGACCCAACTGGATTTCCCTTTACCTATCTGCAAAAATTTTCAACTACAGTCAGAACTACTGACCGTAGGTCCACCTACGGACCGTTTTGGTCATCCATATACTTGTCAGAGAGTGGGTAGGGAATATTGATCGTCGGTCACGGACTACGGACAGTCTTCAGACCAATGGACCATAAGTATGTCCGTCGTTCAAGACTTAACAAATTTTTCTAAACAGAATTTTTCTGAAGTTTCTGATCCCATCGACGGTTGTGCAAGACGGACCGTGGGTCAGGCTTCGGTCCGTCGATGCCACCGTTGGTTGCACCTTTATATTTTTTTCTGTAAATGTGGTTTTTGGTCTGTTTTTTCTACGGGGTGTTATAGCTATTTCAAGTCGTGTTGATGAATTATGACGAACAATATAATGATAAAATATAAATATAAGATTTTGTCAATCTTGTAAAAGTAGAGTAAATTTTGAGGAAGATTCTTATTTAACTTGAGGTATTGTTGTTGAGGCAAGAGTGGAGGAGAACTTTTATAGTTTCAGAAAAAATACTTTAAGTTTCCATAAGAAAGGGAAAGAGATGGATACTTCAAGTCGTATTGATGAAGTACAATGACAATATTATGATGAAAGAGAAATATAAGATTTTTCCAATCTTGTAAAAGTAGAATAGGGTTCAGAAGAACAAGAAATAGATGTTGAAAGGTCATTAAATTTTATTTTGTTTGTCCTATTATCTAGGGAGGATTTTTTGATATCTTTCTTTTGGCTTTTAATAAGAACATCTTCTTATATATTGCTCTATTTATTTTGGATGTTTTTCTTTATAAATTGTGTTTCACACATTAACCAAGTTAAGAAGTGCATTGTCGCATTTTTCCACTTCAAGCTTCTCTGAACACTACGGGGTCATTTGGTAGAGTATATTAACAAAAATAACGCTTGCATTAGCTCTTTGTATTAGTAGTACCTTGTTTGATACATTTTTACCTTTTATGTACAATCTATTGTGTATTGGGAAGTTTATTACTAATATCATTGATTTCTAGGTATTAGTAATGCAAAGGGATTTAATGCATGCATAAGCACTTTAAAGACATAAATAACCTTCAAAAGCACTTTTACATCTTTTTCACCATAATTGTGATTTTGTGAAGGATACTTTTGTAAATAATCCTCAACATGGGCTACACTACCCATAGATAATCTGCTAAGAGCATCTTCTACTACATTTGACTTTACCATAATGATAATGCAGACTCATATCATAATCGTTAAGGAACTCAAGCCATCTCCTCTGGCGAAGATTAAACTCTTTCTGGGTGAACATATACTGAAGGCTCTTATGATCAGTGAACACATCTACATGAACACCACACAAGTAGTTTCTCCAGATCTTGAGTGCAAACACCACTACTTCAAGCTCCAGGTCATGAGTTTGAATGTTCTTCTCATGCACCTTAAGCTGTCTGGAAGCATATGCTACAACCATACCTCGCTGCGTCAACACGCAATCTAGGAAAACTCTAGATGCATCAAAATAGATCACATAACCATATGAACTCTTTGCTAGAGTCAAAACAGGAATTGTAGTCAATCTTGTTTTCAATTCTGCAAAGCTTTTCTCACCATCATCTGACCATTGAAACTTGACCATCTTCTGAGTTAACCTAGTCGATGGTGAGGCTATAGATGAGAATCCTTTACGAACCTTCTGTAGTAACCCTCTCGTCCTAAGAAACTTCTGATATCTGTAGCAGAGGTAGGTCTGGGCCATTGTTTCATTGCTTCTATCTTCTGTGAATCCACTCGGATCCCTTTCTACATACAATGTGACCAAGGAAAGCAACAGATTGCAACCAGAACTCACATTTTCTAAACTTAGCATCTAACAGGCAATCCGAGTCTACAGAACAACTCTCAAATGACTCGCATGTTCTTCCTCATTCCTAGAGTAAATGAGTATATCGTCAATAAAGATGATAAAGAACAAGTCCAAGTACTGTATGAACACTCCGTTCATCAAATCCATGAATGCTATAGGAGCATTGGTTAGTCTAAATGACATAACTACAAATTCACAGTGACCATACCATGTTTTGAAGGCTATTTTAAAAATGTCACTATCTCTGACTCGAAACTGATGATAAGCCGATCTGAGGTCCATCTTTGAGAAGTGACTAGCACCCTGAAATTTGTCAATCAAGTCATCAATCCTGGGATGGATACTTATTCTTGATTGTGACCTTGTTCTACTATCTAAAGTTAATGCACATTCTGATAGAACAATCTTTCTTCTTCACGAACAATACTAGTGCACCCTATAGTGAAATACTAGGTCTGATGAAGCCCTTATTTAGAAGGTCTTTCAACTGCTCTTTCAATTCCTTAAGCCTTGATGGAGCAATTTTGTAAGGAGGAATATAAGTAGGCTGGGTATTTGGAAGGAGATCAATTATAAACTAAATTTCCTTTTCAGGAAGGACTCCGAGAAGATCTTTTGGAAATACTTCTGAAAACTGACAGATTAGTGGAACTGACTCGAGAGTTGGGGTTTTAGAGCTAGAATCCTTAACTCGAAGTAGATTATAGAGATAACCTTAGATATCATCTTTCTTGCCTTAAGGTTAGAAATGAATCGGCCCATAGGGGCTAAGCTACTACCCTTCAATTCTAAGATTGGTTCATATGGAAACTGATCCTACTTCTACAATTGACTGAGGCATAGAAGGAATGTAACCAATCCATGCCTAGAATGACATTGAAGTCTACAATTTCCAACTATAAAAGATCCGCTGACGTGACTTAATGAAATATTATGACAGGGAAATTTCTATACACCCATCTAGCTATAACTGGGTTACCTACTGGAGAGGAGACAAAGAAAGGTTCTGAGGGAGTTTCTGGACTGACACTGATTTGGACTGCTTAAGGAGTTACAAACGAAAGAGTAGCCCCTGGACTAACAATGCAAAAACATCAAGTTCAAAGACTCATAACTTACAAACTACTACATCAGGAGAACATTCCTGATCCTGGCAATCCTTAAGAGCATACAACCTGTTATGGCATTGACCTCCACCTGTACTACATGAGTTACACTGCTAAGTCGGGCGACTTTCTAGTGATGATGAAATTGTAGACTAAGCTCTACCATTACCACCTCTTTGACTCTGTCTAGATGTACAATCCCTCAACTTGTGAACAGAGTAACCGCACCCAAAGAATCCTTCTTTTCCTGTGACACACTCACCCGGTTGGTTCTTACCACACTTAGGGAAAGTGGGGTAAGTCTTGGTGTATGAAACACTTCCCTGAGACTTACAGCCTGTTACTCTAACCTTCTAGTCATACCTTTTCTTGGAGGATGGAACACTACCTAACGAAGGGGCTGGAGCTGAAAACTTTTACCAACTCTGTGAGCTATTTCCACCACGCGATTTCTGCTGAGAATAGTCATAATTCCCAGTTCAAGCCTTTTTGTTTTACCTGGCCCATTCCCTAAGCTTATCGCTCTCAATTTTTTGAGCGTGATTCATAAGCCTAGAGATGTTCATATCTCCTAGTGACATAACATTTATGCACTCAGTTTTTATCAAATCTAACACTCCATACAGGAACTTATTCATTTGAGGAGTCATCAACCATTTTAGGCGCATACCTGGAGAGTTTGTTCAACTTCAGCCCATACTCTTGGACCATTATGTTTCCCTGTCCTAAATTTATGAATTCCCGAGCCTTTGCATCTCTCAACTATATTGGAAAAAACCTATTCAGAAAGGTCTCAGTAAAGCAATCCCAAGTTATAAGAGCTTCATTTGTACTCCTATTTTTCTTCCACTTAGTGTACCAGATATGAGAAACATCCTTCAAATAGTATGATGCCAATTCATCCCGATCATTCCAAGTGACTTGCATTACCTCAAAAATCATCTTCTTCTCATCCATGAAATTCTGAGGATCCTCGTTAGTTTGTAATCCTAAGAACTCCGGTGGATTAATCCTAAAAAAGTCATGGACCCTTGCCTACTGATCCACCAGTAGCATTCACCACATCATGAACTCGATTGTTCTGCTTGGTTATATTCCTGATTTAAGCATTGGAAAATTCTTGATGTAGGACCGGAGGAGCTGCATTTGATATCCTGGAATTCGCATTCCTATCGTTACCTCTATGAGGAGGCATGATCTGAAACGTAGAACGTTAAGTTAGAGTGGATTAAGATCATACCTTACGCACAATAAGAGGTACAAAAAAGTGATGTTTTCCTTAAACACTTTGTAGTCTCCCTCTCATTAGTTATGGTGCACTTCACACCATCCCATTAAAAAACATTACTTAGTGCAGCATTTTAGACATCTTAGGACTCTTAAACCTAGGACTCTGATACCAAGTTTTGTCACGCCCCGAGCTACCCCCGATATATGGACATGGAACATAGGACCACAACTGATCCCAATCTAACCCTTCTAGCATGATCATGAGCATACTAAAGATAATAAACTGAATGTGGAAGCTAAATCATAATCTTAAATGAAAAGATGGAGAATACCCATATTCTATACATGAGATAAACGAAATAAACAAAAAGTTTAATACAAAGAAGTTATTAACTCAATACTAAGCTGAAACTAACTATGTCTGTTATAACCCTGTTATAACCCTATAAATGACTAGAAATACTGGAACAAGTCCCAGCTTAGTCTAGAAAAAATTTAAACTAAATGACTGAAATGAATTAAAAACTATTGTTCTCCGAGAATGAGGACTCACCACTGAATCTGCTGAACTGGAGATCGAATATCGACCTAAGCACGATCTGGATGCTGAGAACCTGAACCTACATCACGAGAAGATGAAGCGCATGTATGAGTCATTACTTGAAGGTACTGAGCATGTAGGATAAAGTAAAGCTGAAATAAAATATAACTGAACAAGCCCAGAAGCAAGTATAATAATCTAAACATTATATATTGAATGCTGAGGTAACTAAATTCGATGACCAATTTATAACATGTTGTAACTAAATACTGAATATTTGATAAATAGTCAATCCAATGGAGTCTGACTAAACAATGGAAGTTACTAATAATCGATAATAAAACCACATGAGCTAAATGTGGAGTCCGATGTATACTCCCCATCAAGAGGACCCAATATAACCTGCAAGAGGTATAAAGGCATGCTGGCGTGGTCACTAAACTGATTTCCCACATATGGGACTTACAACCTACTTGTCTAGTAGTTCTGGGACTAATTGGGTTTGATGAACCTTAGTCCAACTCGGTATTTTGTTACTCCCAATTAATTACGTAATTAACTGTTTATGACTGAGTTTCTCTAAATACTGGATAACTCAAAAATGAACATGTAAACTAACAATGCAACAATTAATCTGGTAACTATGCATTTATAAATGAGGAATGTATAACTGACTAACTTAAATATCTGACCTAGCATGTATAATTCAAGAACTAAAGAAATACATAGCGAGAGTTCTGAAATATATGTGATAAACTGTAATAACATGGATATCTGATTTGTAACATATAACTAATTAATTCATGAAGTTCTGTTGAATTTCAATAAACCATAGTTCTAATCATTATATGAGAATCAATAATCTGACTAAAAACTAGGGATCTAGTAGGTGAAAGGAACTCACTAGTGAAATCCCACATACCTGGTGATGAAATCCATGGAGAAATATTTAGATTTAAGGGTTGGAACTGTTGGAACCTTGTTGCGTTCTTGAACAAGGGTTCCTGGCCTTTTTTTCCTCTCTTGCTTATAATTTTCTATCTTTTGATTTATTATTTTGACCTAATTAAGTTTTAGTTCTGTTTCTAGGCTTAAACAGACTAAATTCTAATGATTTAGGGTCAAAACAACGTATCTTAGGTTTTAAACAAAGTAGGAAAATACCAAAAGACCCCTGAGTTAATTCTATCCAACCAAATGAAGACATTTACTAACATGCCATCATTCAATTGACGGTCAGTCGTTTGGGTCCATAGGTTGGGTCAGTTCGACAAACCTTTACTAAAATGATCATAACTTTTTACTCTATAATCTGATTTGAGAAAACTCGGTTGCTATGGAAAGCGAAATCAATTATCTATCATTTGATAGGTCATGGGATTACTGATTCATTTTGTGCTAAGAGTTAAGATCATTTTAATTTGACCTAACTGCAATTTCCCCCTAACTGTCTGCTAATTTCGACCTACGGTTCGTAGGTCCATCTATGGACCGTGCTGGTCAATCATGGTTCTTGTCAAAGAGTGGGTAATTGGGGTCTTGATGATAGATACTGACTGTGGACCACAGTCTGACCTACAGACCTTAGGTCCATCCGTCGTTCGATACTTGGTCAAATTTTTTGGGTTGCGTCTTGGGGGAGTTTCAGTCACAATAGACGGATGTGCAGCACGGGTTGTGGGTCAGGCTACTATAAGTTGATGGTAACCGTCGATTGCACCTGCAGATTTCTGAAAAGCTGATTTTTGGTCTGTTTTGGATACGGGGTGTTACATCTAGCCAACTTTATTTTTGTCCAGCCCTATTTTTTTCTTTCATCTTTTTCCAACCATCTCCATTTTTGTCCAACCCTTTTTTTTCTTTCATCTTTTTTAGGTGTTTGGTACATCATAGGTGGCGAGGACCATACTTATAAGTTGGAGGCAGCTACGAATTTCTATCCTTCTGATAAGTCGGAGAGGATGGATTACATATGGGTCCCTGGTGGTTTGCAAATGTTGTCAATGGTACAGGAAAATGAAGACAGCGGAGAGGGGCAAGGAGCTGGTGCGGCAGTTTACAATTTTTGAATTTGTGGAGGTTGGATAAGAAAAAATCAAGAAAAATTGTGTAACTGTGTGACGATGATGGAAATAAATGAGGGAGAGAGTATTTGTGGTCTCTCCGGCGAGAGGGGTGTGGGCAGCGGCTACTTTCTTTGGCCACTGGGCCATTTCACAATGAAAATGACAGATGATATTGGGAGACCTAAAACATTAGTTTAAAAGAATAGATTAAAATTTTATTTCGTAAAATTTGCATTAAAACGTTATTATTTTTTGTCCAAAAAGAAATTTTTATAAAAATTAAAAATAATGTGACAAAATTTATGTGACATAAAATGTGACATTAGCGCGATATAGTGTCACGACCAGTTGAAAGGGTTCCACTGATTGAGTTGAATGAGTTCAGGATTCAAATGACAAAAAATAAGTAAAAGCGTTCACAATAAAAATTGATACAAGTACAAGGATCTGACAGACCATTTTGTCTTTAAAAAAGTACACATGTCAGTGTATTTGAAAAAGTACTATCAATGACTCTGAAAACTTAAAACCTCATTAATTTTCCAAGCACGGTTGCAACCATTTATAAAGTATTAAAATGTTAGTTGTCTTTGATTTTTTGTTGGAGGAAATTGACTGATCATGCGAAAAGACATCTACAACCTATCATCTTATATGGTATATTTGAAATGCTTTTTATCATTTAGGATTCATCATTCAATATGTTGTCTTCTTATGAATCTGTAAATCACAAGGTAAGAATTGAGACCAACAAACTTATTAACTGTAAAATTATTCTTTAATTTTATTTTGATTCTATTTTTAAAATTTTCATTCATCTTTTTTTTATTTAACCTTTGATACTTTATGTTATATACATTGATTAAGAAAATTGTCATATAGATTGAGTCATATAGATTCACGTTGTGGCAACATTATAATCATAATGTTGCAATATAGGACAAAATCTTATGTAAAAGATGGATAGAAGCATCACATTAACTTTTAGTGTTTTACAAGAATGTGAAAAAATATGATCATCAGAATAACTTAATTTGTGTCCTGCATTTCTACTAAATAGTTAACTTCATTTGATACTCCTTTTTCCTTTTACAAATTTCATTTTTTTACACTTAAGTATTGGTATAAGACCCCTCCCCCCAATTTCCTTATGATTTTATTTATTTTAAAAAATAATGTCTTGTTTAGTACCCTAATTTTATGGATTCACTTCACCTAAGAGAAAATTCAAATAAAATAATTCTATTTATAGAAATTTTAATTGACCTGATTAATTTAAATAAGTAATTGCAATAATATTAAAAATGTATCTAAATTTAAAGATAACTAAATAAGTATTACCATTTTAAAAGATAAAACTAATCTTGTAATTCTTATAATGAAGTAGTTTCTTATTTGATATACAATAGAGTTTAAATAACTGTAATTTATAATTTTAGAGGTATTGTTAGTTTTTAGTTTGTACGTTTTACTTTCATTTGTTGAATTTGCTTTTGGACTTTTAGTTACAAATTAAAATACTTTGAATTAAAATGAATAAAGTAAATAATTCAAGGACTAAGGAATAATTTAACTACCTTACAATTAGTCATTCGTTACTCTATGTATACATTAACATTTCATAAGCCAATCTCTATTGGTTATGCTATCTTTTTCTTTACTTTCACGATAGCGAAGTTGTGAGATTTTAAGTTGTCATTATTTTTCTACTTCCCTTTATTGACATCATATAAAAAGTCATTATAAGTCAATCTTATATGGCCTTGCCCATTATTTGAACTTTATATGATCTTCACAATAGAAAGATATAAAAGTGTCTTATCCCATATAATTTAAGTCTTACTAAAACTAAATATAGTAAACAAAGAAAATAAACTACAAATAATATAAAAGCTATGTAGACTACACACAGAGAGAAGGAGAGAGACATACACATATATATATATATATAAACTTAAAATAATACAAAAAATGTCGACAATATATGGAGATGGTTAAAAAAAATCCTATAATCTTCTGTAAGTGTAAAACTAAACGAAAATATCACTATAAAAATTAACTATACAATATGAAAAGAGAGTAATAAAACAAAATGCTAAAATATTGAATTAAAATCATATAATATACGAATTAAATTTTATTCAAAATGAAAAGGACAATAAATTTAATTGATATTGCACTACATATAAAAATAGATATAATAAAAATTGATATACATCAACATTGAATAAAAAAAAAATCCGAACAATAAATTAAAGTAATATTAAAATTTAAAAAATAAAACAATCCTAATTTTGTGACATTTTTACAAACTCATTATTTTCATTCGAATTCTTGTTTTTCCTTTATAAAATTTCATAATTTAAAATATTTTAATTTCTAATTTAAAAATCCAAAAATAAATACTTTTTTTTGCTTTTAATATTTCGTAATTCAAAGTATTTTAAATTGTAAATTGAAAATCCAAAAAAAAAATTAAAAAATGAAAATCGAAACATTACAAGCTAAAAATAAAACATGCACTAAATAATTAAATCACACTGTCTATAAACTCTATTTTATAGAAAATTAGCAACTACTTCAGTATAATAATTACAAGATCAATTTATATCCCATATGGGTTAAAATTGATTTATTTATCTTTAAAGTGATATATATTGTAATATATTGTAATACAAGTTTAAAACTAAAAAAGATTGACTATATAAATTGTTGGACTTCTAATATGTTGCTTTAATTTAACTTATTTTGATGACTTTTTTTTTCTTGAATTAAGAAAGATTAATTTATTATATATCTATATTACATGTATAATGTATTGATTAAGTTTAGAGAATCTTGTTAGTTTAGTAAACTGATTTATCACTATGTATGATAATTATTTTTCATAGTTAGAAATTATATATATATATATATAATATATATATATATATATATAATGGACATGCATGTTTCAAAGGTTCTTTACTATGTCAGGCATAATTGCATCTAGATAATTATGATTTATGTTTTACATTAGTGATAACTTGAAGTTTAATATTTTTTTTAGAAACAAAAGTAAATATAAAATGAAAGTCATTACCTGTTGATAATAAAAGAACTTATTAACAAATAAGTTTTGTCCCTATCTCTTCGATAGCAATGACAATAGAAAATACATTTATCTTTTTATTGTCAAATTTAGACAATGAACTAAACTTATATATTGGTTCATTTACATAAATATATTATTATAACATACAAATTTGCAAATTAACATTCTCTTAACAATATTATCTATGTAACTAGTTAAATTTTAAAATTATCAATAATAAATATTTATGATTGCATTAATCAACTAACTGCGCAAAACGCGGGTACATATACTAGTTTAAAATAATACTCCATATCTACCAATTTATGTGAAACATTTCAAATGTCAAGATTCAAATAAGTTTATCTTTGACCGTAATTTTTTCATATATCTTTTATAAATTTTGAATTATCAATTATAGTTATTTATAGTACTTTTATGTAGTTATCAAGTATATATTTCATTTTAAAATATATGAACATTTCTAGAGAAAATTCTCGATCAAACTTAAATTGGTTGACTCTCGTAAAGCGGAATGTGTCACATAAATTGGAACAGAGGGAGTCGAATTAAATTAAATAAAAAAAAAGTAAAAAAAATAAGCGTGCAATTATATCATGTAGTTAAAAACACTTAATAGTCCCTCACTAAGAATTGGAGAGTGTAGTTACCCCATGATGATTACACCTAATTAATTGCTGACCAAATAATTACATGATCAACCGAATATAACGACTCAATCTGCTAGTGATATTGTCCGTTTTGGGCCTATGCCTAAACCACTTAAAAGGCATCACTAGTTGGTATTGTCTACTTACATATATACCCAACATTCCTTCGATGTTGTGTTGATATGAGAATTTTAATATTAACTTGGGTTGTCAGATACACCCTCTCTATAGACTCAGCTTCCTCGTTGAGGTTTGCCCCATTGTATGAGATTTGCCCAGACTCAGGACTGAGATTTAACTTGTCTTATCGACATTTTCCCAAACTTAATTGACCTTTAGCCCCCATCGACAAGGCTAATAGAGGAGTGATTTTGATACCATTTTGTAACATCCCAACCCACTAGTGATATTGTCTACTTTAAAAGGCTTCCGCATGTATGTATAGTTTTCCTCTATGTAGTCATCATGCACAGAGTTTGTTTGGGACGCGCAATGATTTTGAGTGTCGGCCATGTAGGAGGTATAGGCTCGGAGCTTGACAAAGTTGTTATTAGAGTAGAGAGTTCAATTTTCTTAGGGTGTCTATAAAGTTGTGTATTCTAGTATAGTTTAGCTTATGGATATGTTGTGAACTACACTTATTATCAAGAGGCTACAACACATTTTCGAGATGTTTCTCATTCTTTCCTACTCTAGATTGTGCAATTGAATTGTGTCATAAGAAATTTATTCAGAATCATGCATTTCTTAAATCTATTTGACAACCCTTCATACTCAAGTTGGTTGAATTATCAAAGACCAAATCATTATCGATGAGTTACTCTAACATGAAGTCTTTAGAAATTCAAAGAGACTACAACAAGGCTTGAGAGAAGCGCATCAGTATGCTTAAGTGTATTGATTTGAAAAAATGCATTATTATTCATATAAATCATGCGTTCGAGCTAAAAACAAATATATGCACTCAAATTCTCTTCTCTAAATTTTTTTTAGGTGAACCCCTTTAAGAGGGTAGTGTGTTTTCATAGTGCTTGGTTAGTGTTGTTGCCCGAAAGATAATGTGATTTGCGATATTATGAACCATCAATAATAGAAGTGTTCAAAGATAGAAGTATATATTTAGAAGTATAGTAACCTAAGAAATGGAAATAGTTGTTGAGTAAAGTGTGTAGTCGTTGTTACATATCTATTAAGTCATTAATGGGGAGTTTTTTTTTATGTGTAGACTATGGAATAATAATTTATATGTATTTTATGATAGAATATAAAGGAGTCATTATTGGTTAGGATGAGTTAGAGTATACTTTAACTCGAAATGAATTTATGTTGATGTGCCATTCTGTTAGCAAAAATCAAGTATGAGTGTTGAATAGAAGGACAAAGTAGTCATGAGGTGATAGATCTAAGCCAGACTTATGACTTCAAAGGGAGAGCCTTATGAATAGAACTAATTAGGCAATGATGTATAGTCAATGGGTAAATGGTACTTAGGTTGTGAAAAAGAATATGATTTAAATATATAACTAGGTAGACTAAGAGATAAATATTGTCTACTTATCATGCGGTATTCCCTTAATTTCACCTACCAATTGTAAGTTAGTATTATATATGAGTCATTATAATGATATATGTGTTTAGTACTAAACACTAAGCTTTAATTTGAGATGAGTGTCGTGATAAAAAATGATGGTAATATGAGGGTGAAGATGTTAGTTTTGAGATATGGTCTAGTAGTTTTGACATAAAATAGGTAAGGATTTAAGGTGTTACTTTGCAATAAATGCGAGTGGTACAAGTATGGTATTATGAACCTTATATGAGAGTAATGAAGTGTGGCTTAGTTATAAGAATAACAAGGGCATTACGAGGTGTACCCGAGATTTTATGTACCCAAACAAGATTCTAATTCAGTTAAAGATTTTTCATGTGCATCTCAATAGTATTTTTGATTTGTCAATGTTAAGTAGACCGATGTAAACATTATTTATTACCCTTAAAGGGTCTGGTAAAAAGGGATCATATATAGCCAATGATAAGCCTCTTAATAAAAAAGTTCAAGTTTCTTCCAGTTAGGTAGATATGCACTAAGAAGGATGGTATTAGAGGGCTAAGAAAGAGGAAGTCAGACTATTAACCGTTAGATTAAGCAACTTTCTAGGTCAATGCGGGTAAAAATTATAGAAAGACTTCTATAGAAGCGTGAAGAGTTTAAGATAAGCATCTGACAAAGAAAACTAATAAGGGATATTAGTTACTAAACATGGAGAGTTCAATAGCCATGCGATTAGCGTTTCCCGAATATTATAGTAAAGTTAGTATAAACTAGTTTAGAGATGACAAAATAGGTAAATAGCCTTAAAGTGTCAGTTATAGACCTAAAGGGGAGATGATAAGATGAGGAACCAAGTCAAATGTTAAGAATCAGAAAGTGATGTGTTCCATTAGAATTAAAGTGATATATCAATCCATTCAGACACTAGCGTATTCCTCAATTTTTAGTCGTTATAACACCTTGTTAATGTCTTTCGTATCAACATTATGTCCATGACATATATTCATACAGTTTAAACAGATTCACATCTATGTTCAATTCTTATAATAAGAGATTGAGACTTTAGCCCAATTATCTCAACCTTACTATATAAAGTTATGAATATCAACCTCATAATATAAATCTATTTATATAAGCACTCATTACTCATTATATGCTAAGTATTACGAATTCATGATATACCGTCAATGGCTATTAAAAAATGTTATGTCATAAATTTGCTTGTATCAAATTTCATAAATGAATTGTGCTTATGATCTTTCACCCTAAGCTCTTTCAATGGTCATTTTTCAACTATGATAGTGATAGGGATGATGAGTTGTATTCCTACAGAGCATGGGGCTAAATTTTGGGAAGCTACAAATCCATAAGTTGTATCACTTCATGCATAGTAGTCCTATTAGTATATCATGACAAATATATATTTGTTTCATGTCAAATACCTCCATATAGAGTATGACTAGTGTTCAAATATGTATCATTAATTTTTTATGAACCTTGTCGAATGAATCAAATTCATAAACTTTATAAGTTCTTTAGGTTCAGATGTATTAAAAGAATCGTGCACGTAACTTTTCTTAATGACCTTTAGTTAATTTTAATTTTATGCCTCCTATAATAGTAGACTTTAGAGGCTCTCTTAATTTTTTAGGCTACCCATTACATGCCTGATAAAATGGTGCGAGGTACTTTACATAGTGTTAGAGATGGTACCAAGGCTGGAGTTAGGTATCTTGAGGCAGTGGTCATGGTGTCTCTCAGACTAGTGTGACTGCGGACATTTCTATGTTATACCGGGTATATCCGAGATAGAGGCCTCAGTTGTAGTGATTGCAGGTAACATCCTTATCTGTCATCATTATGTTATAGTATTATTTGATCCAGGGTCGACCAATTGTTATATGTCTACTTATTTCTCTACAAGTATTGACCATGTGTGTGAGTCCCTAATTGTTCCTATTAGTATCTCTAACCCACTAGGCGATTCTTTAATCGTGGATCTGATGTACTAGCGGTATGTAGTGGTATTTTCTAATTGTGAAACTCGTTCATAACTAATTTTACTTGATGTAGTTAATTTTGATGTGATATTGGGTATGGATTGGTTATACCCTTATCATGCGATCTTAGATTATTACGCTCAGTTTACCACAATTAGTGTGGAAGGGTACTCTGAGTTCATGTTCAAAGAGAGTGATATCATCTCCTGATGATTGTCATATGATGAATATGGAATGCTTATATTCTTTTGCCCATAGTCAAATTTTACCAAATATCTATCTCTTTTAAAGACCACTTCAGTGGTGAGAGATTTCATAGATGTGTTTTCTATCTACTTGTTATGTGTTCATCCAGACACCGACATAGAGTTTCTAATTGACTTGGAGATGGTCAATAAGCCCATTTCAATCCATTTTTATTGAATGTCTCCGAAAGAGTTGAAGGAATTGAATGAAAAATTGGAAGATCGTTGTAGAAAGGATTTTTTCTAACTAGTGTTTTACCATGAGGCGGAATTATTTTATTTGTGAAGAAGAAAGATAGTACAATAACAATGTGCATATATTACATGTAGTTGAACAACACTACAATTGAAAATAAGTATCCTCTTCCTCATAATGATAGTTTGTTGATTAGTTAAAGGGTGAGTCATTGTTCTCCAAGATTGACTTGAGGTAGGGTTACCATCTGCTTAGAGTTCGAGATGGTTATATCCCAAAGAATACTAGCTTTTATGACTCGTTAGGGGCATTGTAAGTTTATGGTCAAGTCCTTTGGGTTGAATAATGATTTTACTACTTTTATAGAGTTGAATAACCAGGTATTTGTCCTTATTTAGAATCTTTTGTGATTTTATTTACTCATGATATCTTAGTTTATTCCAAGAATGAAGTTGATCATGTTCTTCACATGAGGATTATACTTTGGAGACTGAGAGAAGAGAAGTTATACACAATGTTCTCCATGTGTAAGTTTTGTCTTGAGTATGTGTCTTTCTTGGATCATGTATTGACAAAGAAAGGTTTTATGGTTGATCTAGCCAAGGTTGGGCCAATTCGTGATTGAGTGAGACCTAATTACCCTATTCAGATTTATAGTTCACTGGATTAGAAGGCTATTATTGTCGGCTTGCCAAGATTTTATCTACCATAGTTGCTCCATTGACTAAATACACTCAAAAGACTGGTACTTTTGTGAACCGGTAAGTGTAAGGCAAACTTTAAAAAACTGAAGAAGTTATTAACCTCAACACCCATCTTAGTATACCCGAATAGGGTGTGTTATTTGTGATATTATGTGTTTCTTTGGTGTTGGTATAAGTGGTGCATTAATGCAAAAAGGGAGAGTTATAAAATATGCTTCTCAACAATTGAAGGTGAATAAGAAGAACTCGCACACTAAATAATGGACCTTAAAACCTAAGCACATTTAAATTTTACCCGATATGACCTTATACGCAAATGAATAACGATTTACATCTTAGCGTAGAAATATTTGGAGTTTTACAATATCCCCCCACCCTTGGAATTTAAGAATGGAAGGGAAAGGAGTTACTCCTACTATCTTTCTTACGGAAGAAATTTTCTACTAACATAGTCGAAACTAAATCGTACTGAGAGTTTTGAAATCTGCCTAGATCTCAATAAGATTTTAAGCTTATAGGTCATGCACACGATTTTCTATTAATGACAATAGAAAAAGGGTTATAACCTGAAACGTTCTCAACAAAATTTCTCCTAAACTTTTGAAAAAGAATGTCACGACCTGACTTCCTGAGTAATCATAAAACCTACTAAAATAAGTTGACCCATACCCAGAACAAGAAGTAGTGTGTATTAGTGTAGAACTAAACAGAAATCAATACTAATATAAGAAAAGAAAGAATCAGAGAGTAACCAAAGCTATATAAAATAGATACCCTCGCAGAATTTCAAAGTCATGAGTATAGAGATGTCTAAAAATAAATACTAGTACCAAAAGTGGAACATGACATACCGTATCCATGTCAAAATATAATCTAAAATATGTACAAAATAAGAAAGGTTGATTCAGGATGCCAAGTGCTCACCATCGTATCTGATGTTCAAAAGTTGCAAAGGTTGACACAAATGATCATTGCTTTTAGCCGGTACTAGGACCTGCAAAACGAGAATATGTAGAGTGTATCATAAGTACCAAAACAAAGGTACTCAGTAAGCATCATAGGGAGACCGACAAAGGAAGGTAAAGATTATAACATACCAAAACTTTCTAAGTTAAAGACTTGAATCACTATTCATTGATCAATAAGATTGTACCGAGTGATTCTTATTTTTTATTGGGTGTTAAGATCAATTATTTAGTGTGCGGGTAATTTTGGATATGAATCAAGGTCTATAGACTCCCCTAACACAAAGTTGAGTTGAAAGGTTTCATAATGATTGAGTTCCAAAATAAGATATTACGTGGGTAAACTTCAAACAATCATATCTCTTAGAACATACAGAACTAGGGAGTTCATGACCTATCAAACTAAAGTTCTTTGATTCCTTTTTACAAAAATGCCCAGTTTTCTTAATCTCCAGTTTAGAGTAAGAAGTTATACCCCCTTAAGTGAAGGCTCTCTATTTAAACCATCTCATTCATTTATAAAATGGCAAACTGGTATTTTCCTTTTCCAACTAAGCCTAACCAAGTTTTCTTCACCCCAAATAAGTTTATAATTAGTATTAGACCACTTTTCATGTTTCTAAACACATAGAGATTTAGAGCGGAGTTTCAACCGTTCTTTCAATAACTGACTTACTTTTGATGTTTATGATTTGCTAGACTCAGGGGCAAGTTTGTCTTTTTTATCTCTTTATGTTGCAAATAAGTTTAAAATTCTTCCTCACAAACTTTGTGAACTCTTTTGTGTTTTCTACACCTGTTGGGGGTTCTATTCTAACAAAACGAGTCTATCGTGATTGTCCTATTTCCATCAATCATAAGAAAACCATGGCTGACCTAGTTGAGTTAGACATGGTAGATTTTGAACTCATTTTAGGTATAGATTGGCTTCATGCCTTTTATGAGTCAATAAACTGTAGAACTGGAGTTGTCAAGTTTCAGATTCCTAATGAGCCAGTTATAGGGTTGAGTAGTAGTTCATTAGTGTCTAAGTGTTGCTTATTTCATACATTATGGAAATAAAATTAGTTCCAAGGGGTTGTATATATCACTTAGTCCAAGTTAATGACTCAAGTATTGAGGTACCTCCCATTCAGTCAGTTTCTATAGTTAAAGAGTTTCCACAAGCCTTTCATCTTGATCTACCCGGAGTCCCTCTTGAGAGAAATAGACTTTATCATAGACATCATTCCAGATACTTGTCCTATATCTATTTCTCCATAAAGAATGGCACCATCGGAGTTGAAAGAGCTGAAGCAACAGTTGAAAGATTTGTTAGATATAGGTTTCATTCCACCAAGTGTCTCACCTTGGGAAGCTCTGGTCTTATTTGTGAGAAAGAAAGATGGTTCCCTTAGGATGTGTATAAACTACCGTTAAAATTAAGAATATGTATCCTTTTCCAAGGATAGATGATTTATTTGATCAACATAAGGGTGCCACTTGTTTTTCAAAAATAGACCTCATATCTAGCTACCATTAGTCGAAATTTAGGGAATCTGATATTCCAAAGACAACTTTTAGAACCTGATATGGGAATTATGAGTTATTTGTTCATGTCTTTTGGTTTAAATAATGCACAAGCAGCGTTAAAAGACTGTATGAACAGAGTTTTCAAACCTTATTTAGATATATTTGTTATAGTCTTCATTGATGACATACAAATTATTCAAGGAATGAAGAAGATCATGCTAGTAATCATAGAATAGTCTTTCAGACTTTGAAACGTAAGGAATTATATACTATTCTCAACATGTGAGTTTTGTGTTAAGTCTGTGGCATTTTTGGGCCACATAGTTTCCGCTGATAGAATTAGAGTTGATACCCAAAAGATAGAAGCAGTTCAGACTTGGCCTAGACCCACGTCTCCAACAGATATAAGGAGTTTCTTAGGTTTTGTTTAATACCATAGAAGGCTTGTTGAGGGTTTTCGTCTCTCTCATCTCGTTTGACCAAGCTGACACAGAATAGAGTAAAATTTCCAAGGTACAGAACTTGTGAGAAAAGCTTTCGGGAATTGAAAAAGAGGTTGACTACTGCATCTTTTTTGACTTTATCGGAAGGTACTCAAGGCTTTTTGTTGTACTGTGATGTATCAAGAGTTGGTTTGGGTAGTGTTCTAATGTAGAAGGGAAAGGTTATAGCTTATGCCTCCAGGTTGTTGAAAATTAATGAGAAGAATTATCCAACCCATGACTTAGAATTGGCTGATGTAGTTTCTTTTTTAAGGATATCGCGGAATTACTTGTATGGTGTTCATGTTGATATATTCATTGATCACAAGAGCTTAAAATATCTATTCACCTAGAAAGAGATTAATCTCAGACAGAGGAGGTGGTTATAATTACTCCAAGATTATGACAATGAGTATTCTTTACCATCTAGTTAAGGCTAATGTGGTTGTTGATACTTTAAGGAAGTTATGTATGGGGAGGACCGCCCATGTTGAGGAAGAAAAGAGGGAGTTATCTAAAGATATGCACAAACTTTCACACCTATGAGTCATACTTATGCATTCCACAGAAGGAGGAATAGTGGTGAAAAATGGGGCAGAATCATCACTAGTGTCAGAGTTGAAAGAAAAACATGACCAATACATCATTTTACTTGATTTGAAAGCAAATGTTCTTAAGCAAAGAGTATTAACTTTCGAAAAGGAAGATATGATATGTTGAAGTATCATGGTGGGTTGTGCATACAAGTGGTGGAATGGATCCAAGAGAGGATCATAGAGGAAGCACGTCATTCTAGATATTCAATTTATTCGGGATTGACAAAGATGTACCTCGATTTGAGAGAGATATATTGGTGGGGTGATATGAAGAAGGGTATATCGAATTTTTTAACAATTGTTCGAATATTCAGCAAGTGAAAGTAGTGCACCAAAGTCCTGGAGGGTTATCTAAAAATATAGAACTTCTTAAATTGAAGTGAGAGATGGTTAATATGGACTTCATCAAAGGGTTACCAATGTCTCGCAGGTAGCATGATTCAATTTGGGTAATTGTTGATAGAATGACAAAATCAATCCGCTTTTTGCAGATAGAGACTACTCAATAGGTAGAGGATTATCCAAAGTCATACATTCAGGAGGTGGTGAGACTTCATGGTGTCCCAAATTTTTTATTATTTCAGATAGAGGTGCACTATTTGTTGCACAATTCTGGAAATATCCCTAGAAAAGTTTGGGTTCAAAGGTCAATTTAAATACTGTTTTTTTATCCTCAGACGGATGAGCAAGAAGAGAGTACTATCCAAATATTGGAATATATATTGAGGGCTTGTTTGATCGATTTAAAGGTAAATTATGATGATCACCTACCTCTTATTAAGTTCACTTACATCAACAGTTATCATTCAAGCATCGAAATGGTTTCATATGAAGCTCTTCATGGGAGAAGATGCAGATCTCCTATTAGGTAGATTGAAGTTTGTGAAACATGATAGATAGGACCAGATCTAGTTCACCAAGATAGGGAGAAGGTGAAGGTGATTAAAAAGATATTAAAAATGGCACAGAGTCGTTAAAAATCAAATACAAATGTTAGTAGAAGGTTCTTGGAGTTCGAAATAAATGATTAGGTATATTTAAATGTTTCACCCATGAAGGGTGTTATGAGGTTTCGTTAGAAGGGAAAAGTTAGTCCCTGGTATATTGGATCTTATCGCATAGCCAAAAGGATTTATAATTTAACTTATAATTTAGAGCTACTATAAGAGTTAGCAGCAGTTCATTCGGTATTTCACATCTCTTTGTTGAAAGAGTGCATGGGTGATCCTTCATTTATTGAACCAACTTAGAATGTTGGGAACAAGGATAACATATCTTATGAGAAGATTTCAGTTTAGATTTTAGATCACTAAGTTTTCAAGTTGAGAACAGGTCCTATGGAGGAACCAATTTGTTGAAGAAGCTACTTGGAAAGCTAAAGAGGATATGAAGAAATGATATCCACATTTCATTGAATCCGGAGAAGATGCAAATCAAGATTCTAAATATCTTCTTAGTATTATATAAATTATGAGTAAGCATGTTGTTACTTGCTTTTGCTTGATTGAATGTTGAAATTGATGTTGCTTCCCTAAGCTTAGTGAAAGCAATCTTATTCGAGGACGAAAGTTCCAAAGAGGGAGATATTATAACATCTTGCAACTTGAAAATGACTAAGAATATTCTATGAAACTAAAAATATACATTTTTGGTAAGAAAAGGAAAAATCTGGTAAATTTGTCAAAAGATATACATTTTTGGTAAGATAAGGAAAAATCTGGAAAAATTGTCTAAGTTAAGAAATTGAGATTTTCTTTTTTTTTTTTCAAATAATCATAACGTCTAACTCAGGAAGAGTTATAAGGTTGGAAATTCCTTAGAAAAATCCTTCCAATTCCGCCAAGTTTGGCACAATTTTGATATCATATGAGTAAGTTATGCCTTCCAGAAGACGAGTTGTTGGATTGAGAAATAGTCCAAATAAGGATTTAAGGAAGGGAAAAGTAGTCTTTTCACCAAATAATTTCATGATTCATTTTTAGGGAATTATTGGGGTAAAAACAAACTAAAATAATTAGTTTGAAAAAGTTAGAACTATGCTTAGGGCTTGGAGAAGAGAGAAAAGGAGAAAGAAAGGGACAAGAGTAAAGAATTTTCCAAAAATGTCAAAACTTTGCGAGTGGAACTCGTCGGGGTTGATCTCTATAAAGGTATGTGAGATCATTTAGTGTTAGGTACATTCACCCACACACTAAAGTTTTTTCAATTCAATGATTGGTGAGTTGTTTACATGTTAGTATGTGAAGTTCTTGAAGTACATTATCGAATTCTTGTTTGTTGAATTGTTGAATGCCTGGTGTTTATTTGATTCATAATTTAGGTTGTTTTTGAGTTAAATCTATGTGTTTGGAAAAAGAACCATGGATTTTTGGAGGGTTTAGATATGAAAATAACGGAGAAAGGTCGGAGATTTTATAGGCAGGGGCAGGTGCGTCCGCCTGCTAGAGCGCCATAAAAGTTCTTCTGAGCTTTGGCCTTTCACCCGTAGCTCCAGTCAAAGCGCCACAGAAAGTTCTCTTAACATTGAGGGTTGGCGTCCCGCGCCTCTCAGAGCGCCAGGGACGTCAGTTCTCCCCATTCTTCCCCCACCTTTTCATAGTTGACTCCACACTCAAAGGTACATATAAATATCATGAATTTCCAAAACTCTAAGACATATTTGGTTCAACAATATGTTGCTGAAAATTGACATTTATTGTTCCAAGTGAATCACTAGTCGCACTTTAAGCATCAATATAAGACATCGTTTTGCTACCTAAATATATGTTTGTATTTCCTGGATTCACATTAAAAATGTAGTCAATAGTCATCATATTTCCAATACCTAAATCAAACATTAGTTGCTATCTGAATTGGTTGCTTTATGAGCTACATTGAGTTCCAAGTTGTACTCACATTGAGTGTGACGATTCCAAGTGTTAAATGTCGAGTAAGGCCTATGAGTAATATTTCCTATAATTGGGTGTGTGTAGTCTTGGTGAAGCAAACATTTCTAATAATGGTTTATACAGATGTTGTTGAAGCACATATGAAACCAAGCATTTCCAATACTGGTCTATGTTGATGTTTTTGAAGCACAACACCAACATTATTTTTCATAGAAAAAATGGATTATTCAATGAATTCTCAATGTTGGGGTAGAGGGGTTGAAGCTGAAATTATGGAGGATAGAGTTTCTCTTGAATTGGACTCTTCCTTCTCACAAAAAATGTTGCTCGTATTGGGAGTTCAAAATGGAAAATCTAGTGCTCCTTGGATTTCATTAGTAAAAATATTTTTAAGATGGGGCATTGTCCTATATTTTCTATGGTTGCTCTATTGTTGAGATTCACTTACAGATTTTAGGCCTAATGTCCGATGACTACTTTTACGCTCTTCTGGAGATCTCGAATTGATGAAGCGATTTTTATGAGATATTGTTTTGAGAATTGTGGCACTTCTTAAACATCTAGTTAAATTGGAGCTAGACAAATATTAACGTAAGACTATCAACTCCCCTCCCCCCATTTTCAAAAAACCTATACATTTTTATGGAGGAAGGCTATCCAGTGAAGTGTATAACATGCCTTTAATAAGAACAAAGACTAAACAATCTAATTTGCTTCTTCTTGAAAACATAAAAACATTTATGAATAATTAAGAACAAAGACAAAAGAATCTAATTTTCTCTAAATAATTTCCTGATTCTTTTTTAGGAAATTATTTTGTGGAAAAAAACTGAATTAGTTCAGTTCGAAAAAGTTTGAATTATGCTTAGGGCTTAGAGAAGAGAGAAAAGAAGAAAGAAAGGTACAACAGTCAAGAATTTGCAAAAAAATGTCAAAGCTATGCGAGTGGAATTCGTCTGGGGTGATACCTATAAAGGTATGTGAGATCATTTAATGGTAACTTCACTCACAAACACACCAAACTTGTTTTAATTCATTGATTGGTGAGTTGTTTACATGTTAGTGTGTTAAGTACTAGAAAAACATTGTCGAATTCTTGTTGATTGAGTTGTTGAATTCCTAAAGTAGATTTGATTCATAATTACGGGTTATTTTTTGAGTTAAATATATTGGGTATTGAGGGTACTAATGTCCTAAATGTTGTGGGAAAAGAAACATGAAAATTTAGAGGGTTTAGAGATGAAATATGAATCAGAAAGGTAGGAGATTTTTTAGGCAAATTAACTATATAAATAGTTAATTTCAAGCATATTTACTATAAACGTTGTTTGTTACAAAATCATAAATTATTATTTATTAAATAAAATATATATTAACAACAAATAATTAATGTCACTAAAAAACAATATTCAATGCTACTCATGATAATTTACAGTTAATTGTACCATATTCTTTAGCTTCAAAAAATTTAAAATACATATCAGTAGCATATTTTATAGATGATTTTTGTAGTGTATTTATAAACGTAACTGATTGTTCTCACAATTGATGTCATAATTGGAAGAACATAATATATACTCATATAGTGAAATTATATCCAAGATCACAACTTGATTCAAGAGTTTTAAATAATCTTAATACGGTGAATGAAAGCTGATTACTTTTACATAAATTTTTTTCTCTCTATTGGAGAGCATCATCATAATTTTAAAGTTATATTGCACTCTTTAGGTTGTGCAGTAGCACATATAAATAAACTTATATTTCAATCGAACTCAATCTTAAATCGGGTTACCTTAAAATACTATTTTTATATTAGTTTTGATAGATAGTTAAATCTATTATATGGAGTACAAGAAGAAATAAAATGGTGGTACGCATAATGAATAAAACATTTGACTAGTATTCATTTAAGCATATTGAAAATATTATTCGTTTGTGTTTTGACTAAAAAGTACTCCCTTTTTTTTGTTGGCTCACAAATACCCCTAAAGTTAACTAATGCCACCAAGAGTGACATGTGAAAGATAATTTGTTACATGACAAGTACACATCAATATCCATCATGGAAAATCACGTAATTTAATACCCATTAGTCTGTCCATTTTAAAATCCACACCAACCCTTACTCAAATTAACGAGCAAATATAAGACCATATTCCTTCTCCTTCCAGTCCAAAGACCAACAATACACCCACCTTTCAATCCACTTTTCTCCATACACACAAACAAATTTCATGAACACTACTTATATACACAATTTTCTCACCTAAAACTGCACAAAACCTCAATACACTACTTAACAAACAAAAGATATTTTTGCTCCATTTTGAATAGTTCTGTATAGTTTTGACCCTTATGAAATAAAAAAATAAAAGAAAAAGTATGAAGAAAAATATTTTTAACAAGAATCAAACAACTCTATTTTTTCTACATATAATAAATAAAAATAAAAAGTTGTTTGAAGGTAAATGATAATGAAAATTAGATCCCTTCTTATCTTGCTCTTTCTCTTCCCTCTTTGTTACTCCAATTTTATATTTAAAGTTACAGATAGATTTATATAATTCAAATATCTACATTTTCAAAAAATTATTATTGGTGAATTTTATTATTCTTCTCCTATGATTTTATGCCACACGGCCAATTGTAAAATAACAAAATTACCCCTTATTCTACAAAAACTCAAGTGTTGAAAACGTATATATACGTTGATTAATTAATAATTAGACTTTAACATAAATTGTGGACTTCTAAAACATCTAAGGAAATTTGAGCTACACACATATTAATACAATAATATCAACTCACCATCCCACCCCCCACCCCCCGAACAATTATATACATTTTTATGGAGGAAGGCTATTTAGTGTATAATATGCCCATAACAAGAAAAAAAACTAAACAATCTAATTTGGTTCTTCTATAAAAACTTAAAAAACATTTATTAATAATTAAAACAGCATAAACAAATATACAAATGGTGTTATGAAATAAGTAAAATATGAATTCAAGTTTTACTAGAGAAAAACTAAAATCCAAAAAGGAATCGATGTTTCAACCACAAAAAGCATAATATCAATTAAATCTATTTCGAAAAGGTAATCAAACCAAATTTATTCATATAAAAAAATCCAAGGTTTCGAATTGAATATATATTTGTAGAGATGTCACCTTGGCAGTCATAAGACATCAACAAACCCACCTTTTACCAACATTCTCGGTTTCGTGATCCACTAGCACTACCCGAACTTCATCTATAATACCATAATAACCAGTTTCCATTGCATTACTATTCCATTAGAAATTTAAGAAAAGAAGATACAAAATACTAATTTTTATACAGAAACTTGAATTTATTGGAGTCACATTTAACCCTTTTGGGGGCATTATACAGTAATTACAATGGCAAGTGAGTATGCTTAAATAATTGTTTAGTCCTTATATTATAGGTTTGGTCAACTTTTAGTTCTCATATTATTCAATTCTTCATAATTTTTGTTTAATTAATATAATCATTAGGTTTTTGTCTTCATACTAATGAATGTTGAATATTTAACAAAGACATATATTTTACACCGTGTCTTCTTGTTCGAAAAATCTCTAAGTTCTAAACCTAATAAAGCACTAAATCATATATTCTAAACCCTGAGTAAAAGAAGTCTCTAAACCCTGAATTCTAAAAATCCGCAAACTTTAAACCTAAAAACACAAAAAACCCTAAGTTCTAAATCGTAAACCCTAAAAAACACTAATCCATAAAAATCCTAGAAACCTGTGAAGTTAAAACAACTCTAAGCTCTAAACCATATAAAACAGTAAATCGTATATGCTAAACCCTTAAAAAAACAAAACAAAAAAACTCTAAACCATAAACTAGGTAAGGAATTAAGGTGTCACTTTGCAATGAATGTGAGTGGTAAGAGTGTTTATGACCATTATATGAGAGTAATAAAGTTTTGCTTAGTTATTAGACTAACAGGTGCATAAAAAGATGTACCCGAGATTTCATGTAGTCAGACATAATTCTAATTAAGTTAATGATTTTTCATGTGCATCTCGATAGTATATTTGTGTTTTCAATGTGGAGTAGACTAATGTAAGCATTATTTATAAACCTTCAGAGTCTGGTCAAAGGGATCATATATAGCCAAAGATAAGCCTCTTAAATGAAGTTCAAGTTTCCTCCCATTAGGTAGATATGACCTTAGAAGGATAGTAATAGTGGAATAAGAAAGAGAAGTAAGACTACTAAAAATTAGATTAAGTGACTTTATAGGTCAATGTGGGTAAAAATTATAGAAAGACTTCTATAGAAGCGGGAAGAGGTTAAGATAAGAATCTCACAAAGAAAACTAAGAAAAAGCCATGTGATTAGCCATTTCCCAGTCCACCCATAGACAACTTCCTTGCAATCCTAAAGTATAAATAATGAATAAAGGTCTTTCATCAGAAAATAAGAAAGACCAAAGAAAAACGACAAACCTTGAGCAGGGAATATCTTAAGTGTTGTCTTGGAATCATCTTCTTTACATAGACAAAGATATTACACTGTGATAACAAATAATATACTCATTCTTGTCAATATTGCAGTAGTGTAGCGGTGGATAAAATTTCAAACATATTAGACTGTATATTGACCAATCATGGTAAGTAACTGTATAAATAACTTTGTACCACAAGATACAAGACAAAGTGTTGATCTCTCATGTTAGTTTTTTCCGTTATAAAATTCTAGATTTATTACACTTCTTTTATGGTTTAGCTAAATATTGTGACGTTTGATTAAGAAATTTTTGGCACCCATTCATTAATATTTTTTATTGACTTCTTTAAAATTTTTAGACTTTTGATGAAATTTCTGGATTTACAACTGTAGTCACCCCCAACATGCACGGAATTGATACATGGTTGTTATTATATTAAAAAATGGTAAAGTAAAGTCATTTTAATGCATTTGATTTTATAGACATGAAATTACTATTTAGGTACTTTTCACAATTTATACTACATAAAAAATATTAAGCTTAGTGCATACTACTGTAAGCTTAGTCAATACTATTGTATACAAAGAAGCCTTGAATGAATGAGTATGCATTCCATGCTTTTCAAAGTAAAGAAGAACAGAGAAGGAAAATAATGATCATGAAAATATAATGCACATAGGAAATAGATATAAGCTGCTTGTACCGATTCAAAGGAAAGGTATGCATTTACAGATGGTCCCCATCCCCCCTTTTTTTAAGTAAATTACAAATCCCGTTCCTTGGCAACTCCGACATTTCCCACTCCACTCTTAGACAACTTCCTTGAAATCCTAAAGTAGCAGTAATGACCAGAGGGATTTCATCAAAAAAATAAGAATGACCAAAGAAAAATGGCAACAATAGACTAGTGAATATCTTTAGCATTCTCTAGTTAACATCTTGTTTGCATATACAAAGATATTACACTGTGATAACAAATATACTCATTCCTTCCAATATTGTTAGTAGTCTAGTGGTGGATAAGTTTGAAACAGATTAGACTGTATATTGACAAATCATGATTAGTAACTCAATAAATAACTTTGTGCCACAAGATATCAGAACAAGTGTTAATCTTTTTCTTTTTCTTATTTTGGTAACAAAGAAATCCCTGTGGGTCATTGGAAAACAGTTTGAAACTTCACGGATAATTGGCCCTCCCCTTTATAATTTTCCACTTAAGTACCAAGCTTTTGTCTATGTTTATGAAGTATGCCTAACCCACATATCACATGATACTATATCTGACATAGAGTATTTGCTACAGATTTGTGTGGACCTCGAAAACTTACTCACTATCATTCAAGGTCTTGTAAGCTCAAGGAAGACATTAAGACTTAGATCGCTATGAGAATGCTTGGAAAAAACATAGAAAAAACAAGAAAGAGAGCTTTGAAGAATGCTTGTATATTACTTTGGAGAATTCTTTACAACTTGAGTGATGCCTTGCAAAATAAGGGGCACCTGTATTTATACTACTTCCTAGGGAATAAAGTGCAATAAATATTTAATTTTCAAGTCCCTAAGATATTTATAGTTTGGTCCCCTTTCTAGATAATTCTACGTACTCTAGGATATTCTATGACATTCTTCATTTGTCTAGAGATTTCTAAAATTCCCTTCAAAGCCTCTCCATAATTGTGGAGTCCTCTACGCCACTCAAGATGCAAAATTTGACTAGTTTGGTGGTAGGACATTACACTTTCCCCCACCTGATGATGCAACGACCGTGGCGCACTGCTACTGCAGAAACTCTTAGACTTGGTCTCGAAATTACGACAAGTCTTTGTGTTTCTCCTATGTGGACTTCTCAGGAGTTTGTCCTTTCCAAAGCACAAGGAGCATAGCACTGACTTTTTGACCTCTCTTTCTTTTGTCCTGGTAGTTTATGATATCCTTACTATCTCGATCATGCGAGGCAGTAACAACAATGGCTGCCCGTTGCGATCGGTCCTGGCTTGAATCCTCAATGTACTCATGGTACATCTTGAGGATGCTCGCATGAAACTCCGGATGAATCTTAAAGTGTGGAGGTAACTCAAACTTGTACAAGATCTTTCCCACCTTGGCAAATATCTTGAACGCACCCTCATATTTACCACTAAGTTTTGATGGATGCCCCTTTGTGACTTGCACTATCTTGGGTTGAATTTAACCAAGACCATGTCACCGTCTTTATAATTCGTGTGACGACACTTGCGATCGGAGAACTTGTTCATCTTCTTAGCTGCCTTGTCCAAGTAGGACTTAGAAGGCACCTAATCTCTTTCCCTCAAAAGCAGACGACAATGAATGTGGAGTTTGGGGTTGTTTTAGGTATCGCAAAATCAAATTGTGTGCGTTCGGTGGACTCACTCCTTTGTAAATTATAGTAAAATTGCACCATGTATAGGAATTTGGCCTGTCCTTCTGACGTGAATTAACAAAGTGCCTACGGTAGCACTCTAGTAAGGTGTTGACGTGTTCTATTTTGCCGTCGGTCTGAGGTGGAAACTTGTGGAAAAGTGATGTTCCATGCCAAATATGCAGGACAACTCTCTCCAAAAGTTTCCAGTAAAGTGGGGATCTCGATCGCTAATGATATTCCTTGGTAGCTCCCAATATTTAACCACATTCTTATAGAACAATCGAGCAGCCTCTTTAGCGGTGCAACCGACTGTGGAGGGCATCAAGGTAGCATACTTTGAAAACCTTCTACCACGACCATGATAGTTACAAAACCGTTGGACTTTGGAAAAGAAGTGATGAAGTCCATGGTAACGCTATCCCATGGGCATTCTACTTAGTGGCTCTAATAAGCCTCCCAGTTGCCTTTGCTCCACCTTGTATTTTTGGAACACAAGACAAGTATGCACATAGCACTGGATATCATCCCACATGTGTGGCCAAAAGTAGACAGCCTCTATCAGTTCCCTCGTTCTTCGCTGCCCCAGATGGTATGCCGTGGGTTTCATTAATAATGCCCCGCCTGACAGAACCAAACATGGGCATATAGATTGTCACGCCCTGAGCTACCCCCGCGATGCAGACACGTAACCTAGGAACAAAAGTGAGCTAACTCTGCGGGCATGATCATGAGCATACTAAAGAATATAAATTGTTGAGGAAGTTAAATCATAATTTTTAACAGAAAAGACGGGGAATACTCATATTTTATAATTGAGATAAATGATATCAATGAGTTTAATACAAAGAAGTTATTAACTCAATACTAAGTTGAAACTAACTATGTCTGAAAATAGCCTCTAAACTAGAATAGAAATATTGGGACAAGCCCCAGCTAAATCTAAACGTAACCTAGAAGACTAAATACTAAAAAGAAACTCATGAATATCGTCCTCGGAGAATGAGGACTCAACACTGAATATGCTAAACTTAAGATTGATAATCTATCTATGAGTGATCTGTATGTTGAGAATCTGAACCTACATCCCGAGAAGATGTAGCGCACGTATGCGTCAGTACTTGAAAGGTACTGAGAATGTAAAACAGAATAAAGCTTAAATAAAACATAACTGAACAAGCATAAAGCAAATATAATAATCTTAACATGATATAGAGAATTCTAAGCTAAAAGAATGCATTGACCAATTTATAACATGCTGAAACTAAATACTGATTATACTGATAAATGGTCAATGCTACAGAGTCATACTGAACTGTGGGGGTACTAATAACCGATAATAAAACCACATGAGCTATAAGTGGAGTACGATGTATAAGTCTCATCGAGAGGATACAATATACCCTGCCAAAGGTTTAAAGGCATGATCACTAAACTGATTGCCCTCAGAGGGGACTTACAACCTCCTTGGCTAGTAGTTCTGGGACTAATTGGGTAAGTTGAACCCTAGTCCAACTCGGTATTATGCTACTCCAATGAATTTTATGTAGTTAATTAAATACGACTGAGTTTCTGTAAATACTGGATATCTCAAAACTGAACATGCAAACTAAGAATGCATTTTAATCTGATAATGATGCATTAAAATTGAGTCATGTATAACTGAATAGCTGAAATATCTGACCTAGCATGTGTAATTCAAGAACTAAAAAAATACAAAGCTAGGTTTCGAAAATTCATGCGATAAACTAAATAATAACTTTACAATCTAATTTGGAACATATATTTAGTAAATTTATGAAGTTCTATCAAAGTTCTTGAAACACTAGGTTTAATCATGAAAAGAGAATTAAGAAGTGACTCAAAACTACGGACGCAATGGGTGAAAGGAACCCCCTAGTGAAATCCCACATGTCTGGTGATGAAATTCACAGAGAAACACTTAGATTTCGGGTATGGAACTGCTGAAACCTTGCTGCGATCTTGAACTTTTTCTCCTTTCTTGCTTCTAATTTTCTATGTTTTAATTTAATGATTTGACTTAAGTAAGATTTAATTACATTTGTAGTCTTAAATTTACTAAAATCTAAAGATTTAGGGTCAAAACGACATATCTTAGGATTTAAACAAAGTGGGAAAGGACTAAAAGACCCCTGCATAAAGTGTTGTCTAACAAAACGACGACCTGGACAGCCGGTCGGTCGTTTTTCATAGGTTGGTCCTCTTCGATAGGCCTTTACTAAAATGAACCTAAGTTTTTACTCGGAGATGGGGTTTTAGCAAAGTCTGTGAATATGGAAAGATAATAGAATTGTCTATCTTTTGATAGGTCATTGGATACATAATTCATTTTGTACTTGTAGTTATGATCATTTGAAGTTGAACAAATTACATTTTTTCCCTAACAGTCTGCTATTTCTCACCTACGGCAAGACCTACGGACCGTAGGTCCATCTACGGACCGTGCTGGTAATCTGTGGATCTTGTCATAGAGTGGGTGAATGGGGTGTCGATCCACGATCACGGACTACGGACTGTAGGTCCGTCCGTCGATCATGACTTCACCAAAATTTCATGCGCTGAGATTTTGGGGGTTTCTGGCCCCATTGATGGATGTGCAGGACGGACCGCGGGTCAGGCTATAGTCCGTCAATGGCCACTGTTTGTTGCACTTGTAGTTTTTCTCAAAATCTGGTGTTTGTTCTGTTTTTTATATGGGGTTTTACATTATCTCCCATTTGGGAACATTCGACCTGGAATGAAGACTTAAATAGCAGAAATAGAGGGATATAGCTTCAAACCCTACTATTAAACACCAAGAGCTGAGTTTCTGACAGAATTTATTTCCGAGAACATGCAAATACTCTTACAATGCAAGTACAAATTTAGGGAACATTATTTTAAGACTGAATTCACGCATGAATCATTGAAAACTGAGGAGGAACTATTACCTCAATATGGAATGGAATCGGAAGGAAAGAGGTGAGGATACTTGGCTTTCATGGCTGCTTCTACTTCAAGTAGCTCCCTCTACGGACTGACTCCTCCACAAAACCTTGACTGAAGTGACTTCTTTGTTCCTCAACCTTCTAACATCACGGTGAATAATCTCAACTGGTACATCCTCATTAGAAATATTATCTTTCACCGCCATACTATCTAATGGCATTATAGAAGCTAGATCACCCATGCATTTCTTCAAGAGCGAGGCATGTAATGACCACCTTACCAACCCTTTTCAAGATCTTATAACGGCCTACATATCTAGGACTGAGCTTGCCTATCTTTTCAAATCTCATCACCCCTACCATAAGTGACACTTTCTGGAAAACCTAATCATCAACTTGGAACTCTCGTTCCCTTATCCTGACATCTTCATAAGATTTTTGACATCTCTGGGCTGTTTTAAGTCTATCTATAATAAGTTGCACTTTATCCATAGCATAAAAGACTGAATATGGCCCTATTAAAACTGTTTCACCTACTTCAAACCAACCAATAGGAGATCTACATCTACGCCCATACAAAGCTTCATAAGGGGCCATCTGAATGCTAGAATGGTAGCTATTGTTGTAGGAAAACTCAATTAAAGGAAGGTGATCATCCCAACTACCCTTGAAATCGATCACACAAGCTCTAAACATATCTCCTAAGGTATTAATGGTACACACTGCCTGCCTATCCGTCTGTATATGAAATATTGTACTAATGTTAACTTCAGTACCAAGAGCCTTCTAAAATGACTTCCAGAAATGAAAGGTAAACAGAGAACCTCCATTTGAGATGATAGATAAAAGAATCCCATGATAGTAAAGCTTGGCATATTCCTCTACCGAATCTATAATCTTGACCACTTAAATCAAGAAGACTTAGTCATCCTATCAACTATCACTAAAACTGAGTCATGCTGTCTTCGAGTATGAGGTAACCATGTGATGAATTCCATATTGATCACTTCGCACTTCCAAGTAGGAATATCGATAGATTGAGTTATATCACCTGTTTTATGATGTTCTACCTTGACTTGCTGGCAATTGGGGCACTTACTCACAAATTGTGCTATATCCCTCTTCATGTCATTCCACCAATAGACTTCCCGCAGATAGCGATACATCTTAGTGGAACCTAGGTGAATCGAATATCTGGAGTTATGGGCTCTCGCAAGGATATGCTTTATAAACTCACCCACATCAACAGACAATCTACCCTGGTAGAGAAGTGCACGATCTCCCCCTTGGGAGAAAATCTCCACTCTCTGATTGTGGACTGCACCCTTAAGTTGAAGAAAGATCGGATCACTTTCTTGCTTTTCTTTAACCTCCATTACCAAAGAAGATTTTTCCCCATTCTGAACTGTTACATCATTGTCTGATATGCTCATAAGGCGAACTCCCAAGCGAGCAAGCCTGTGACCATCCTTCAAAAGCTCCTTCCTTTCTTCCTCAACATGGGGTACACTACTCATAGATAATCTACTGAGAGCATCTGCAACTATATTTTCCTTACAAGGATTATAATGCTCACACATATCATAATCTTTAAGGAACTCAAGCCATCTCCTCTGGCAAAGATTCATACTCTTTCTGGATGAACACATACTGAAGGCTCGTATGGTCAGTTAACACATCTACATGAACAACAAATAAGTAGTATCTCCATATCTTGAGGGCAAATACTACTGTTGCAAGCTCGAGGTTAAGAGTTTCATAGTTCTACTCATGCACGTTTAGCTTTCTAGAAGCATATGCTATAACCTTATCTCGCTGTATGAACACACAACCTAGGCCAACTCTAGATGCATCACAATATATTACATAACCATCTAAACCCTCTGGTAGAGTCAAGACAGGAGCTATAGTCAATCTTGGTTTTAATTCTGCAATGATTTTCTCACAATCATCTGACTGTTGAAACTTTACTATGTTCTAAGTCAAACTAGTCAATTGTGAGGCTATGGACGAGAATCCTTCCATGAACCTTCTATAATAATTCGCTAGAACTAAGAAACTTCTGATATCTACAGCAGAGGTAGGTCTGGATCATTGTTTCACAGCTTTTATCATATGTGAATCCCCTTAGATCCCTTCGCTAGATACAATATGACCAAAGAAAGCAATGGATTGCAAGCAAAACTCACATTTGCTGAACTTAGCGAATAACTGGCAATCCTTGAGAGTCTATAAAAAAATTCTCAATTGACTCACATGTTCTTCCTCATTCCTAGTGTAAATGAGAATATCATCAATGAAGACGATAACGAACAAGTCCAAGTACTGTTTGAACACTTTGTTCATCAAATCCATGAAAGCTGCAAGAGCATTAGTTAGTCAAAATGATATAACTACAAATTCGTAGTGACCATACCGAGTTCTGAAGGCTATTTTCAGAATGTCACTATCTCTTACTCTAAATTGATGATAACCCGATAGGACGTCTATCTCTTAGAATTGACTACCACCCTGAAGTTGGTCAAACCAGTCATCAATATTGGGGATGGGATACTTATTCTTTATAGTGAACTAATTCAACTATTTATAGTCAACGCAAATTCTAAGAGAACCATATTTCTTCCTTATGAACAACATTGGTGCACCCAACGGTGAACTACTCATCAAATGAAGCCCTTATTAAGAAGGTCTTTCAACTGCTATTTCAATTCCTTAAGCTCTGCTGGAGCAATTCTGTAAGGAGGAATAAAAATAGGCTGGGTATTTAGAATAAGATCAATTCCAAAGTTGATTTCCCTTTCGGGAGGTACTCAGGGAAGATCTTCATCAAATACTTCTAGAAACTCACAGGCTACTGGAATTGACTCAAGAGTTGGGGTCTCAGAACTAGAATCCTTCACCCGAACTAGATGATAGAGATAACCCTTAGTGATCATATTTCTGGCCTTATTGTAAGAAATGAATCGACCTATAGACGCTAAGCTACAACCCTTCCGTTCTAGGATTGGTTCGTCTGGAACCTGAAAACAAACAATCCCTGTTCTATAATTGACTCAGGCATAACATAAATGTAACAAATCCATGCATAGAATGACATCAAAGTCTACCATTTCTAACACTTTAAGATCTGTTGAGGTGACTTTCTAAGATACTGTTAGAGAGCAATTTCTGTATACCCGTCTAGCTATAATTGGGTCACCGACTGGAGTAGAGACTGAGAAAGGATCTTAAAGAATTTCTGGACAAACACTGAATTGGAATGCTATCTAAATAACAAAAGACAAAGTCATGTTTATTGTCTTTCAACTGAGTGAACCATATGTGAGTCACCTATCACTACCAGTTACTTACATCACACCAAATATTTTCTTGACCTCATCAATGAACTTCTGTGGGACCTTATAAACTTGCAACCCTAAAAACTTTGGCAAATTTATCCTACCAAAATCACCAACTCTAGCTGCCACTTATTGGTCGTTTCTATTAGTAGGAACTAGAACCTGCTGATTGTTTTGGTTGGTCATACTGTGATCCGAAAGCTGAATTAGCATTCTAAAACTCAACATTTGAACTTCCTTATCTTTTTCTAGAGGACCTACGTTAGCATTGCGTGCATTAGCATTCCACGCCTAAGCTCTACGAGAAGGCATGATCTTAAGCACACAACATCGAGATAGAATGGAATTAGATCATACCTTAAGCAGGATAAGAATAAAAGTAAAGTGATGTTTTTCCTAAAACACTTAATAGCCTCCCTCTCATTAAATATGGTGAACTTCACACCCATTAAAAGGATTATACTCAGTGCAACTTTTAAGACATCCTAGGACTCCTGAACCTAGTGCTCTTATACCATGTTTTGCCACGCCCTAAGCTAAAACACAGACATGTAACCTAGGACCACAAGTCATCCTAAGCTAACCTGCTGGCATGATCATGAGCATACTAAAGAATATAAACTATTGTGGAAGATAAATCATAATTTTAAACTTAAAGATGGGGAATACTCATGTTCTATAACTGAGATAAATGAAAACAATTATTTTAATATAAAGAAGTTTTTAACTCAATACTAAGCTAAAACTAACTATGTCATAAAATAGCTTCTAAAATGGAGTAGAAATACTCGGACAAGGCCCAACTAAATCTCGCAAAAACTGAAACTAGAAGATTAAATATTGAAAAGATACTCATGACTATCGTCCTCGGAGAATGAGGTCTCACTACTGAATCTGTTGAAATGAAGATTAGATATCGATCTATGTGTGATCTGGATGTTGAGAAACTGAACCTACATCACGAAAAGACGTAGTGCACGTACGTTTCAGTACTTGAAAGGTACTAAGCATGGAAGATAGATTAAAGCGGAAATAAAGCATAACTGAACAAGCACAAAGTAAGTATACTAAACTGAACATGATATAGAGAATTCTGCGCTAACAGAATGCCATGACAAATTTATAGCATGCTGAAACTGAATAATGAGTATACATATAAATGGTGAATGCAAGAGAGTGTGACTGAATTGTGGGAGCTACTAATAAACGATAATAAAACCACATGAGCTAAATGTGGAGTCCGATGTATACGCCCCATCGAGAGGACCCAATATACCCTGCCAAAGGTTGAAGACATGCTGGCATGATCACTAAACTGATTGCCCACAAAGGGGACTTACAACTTAGTTGGCTAGTAGTTCTGGGACTAATTGGGTACACTGAATCCTAGGTATTATGTTACTCTCATGAATTTATTAAGTTAATTGATTATGACTGAGTTTCTGTAAATACTTGATTGCACAAAACTGAACATGCAAACTAAGAATGCAACATTTTAACCTGATAATAATGCATTAAAATTGAGGCATGTATAACTGAATAGCTGAAATATCTGACCTAGCATGTATAATTAAAGATCTAAAGATATACAAAGCTTGGGATCTGAAATTCATGCAAAAAACTGAATAATAACTTTACAATCTACTTTGGAACATATATTTAGTAAATTCATGAAAAAATATCAAAGTTCTGGAAACTCTAGGTTTAATCATGATAAGATAATCAAGAACAGACTGAAAACTAGGGACCCAAGGGTGAAAGGAACCAACTAGTGAAATCCCACATACCTGGTAATGTAATTCACGGAGAAACCCTTAGATTTTGTGGTTGGAACTTTTGGAACCTTGCGGCTTTCTTCACCTTTTCTCCTTTTTTGCTTCTAATTTTTTAAGTTTTGATTTAATTATTTGACTATAAGTAAGTTTTATTTATGTTTCTAGGCTTAAATGTACTAAAGTCTGATGACTTAGGGTCAAAATAACGTATCGTAGGGTTTAAACGAAGTGGGAAAAGACCAAAAGACCCATGGGTGAAGTGCTTTCGGACCAAACGACGACTTGGACAGACGGTCCGTTGTTCCATGCGGTACGTCTTTTGGTTCATATGTTGGGCCTATTCGACAGGCCTTTACAAAAATGGCCATAACATTTGACTCGGAGGTCAGAATTTAGCAAGGTTGGTTCCTACGGAAAGCTAATTCAATTATATATCTTTTGGTAGGTAATGTGAAATCTAATTCATTTTATGCTGAGAGTTATGATCATTTGAAATTCACCAAACTGTGTATTCCCTTTAACAGTCTGCTATTTCTCACCTACAGTCAGACCTATGGATCGTAGGTCCATTTACGGACCGTGCTGGTCATCCGTGGATCTTGTCATAGAGTGGGTGAATGGGTATCGATCAACGATCACTTACTATGGACCTTAGTCTGACCTACGAACTGTAAGTCTGTCCGTCAATCATGACAAAACCAAATTTTCTTGGATGAGATTTTGGGGGTTTCTTACCCCATTGACGGATTTCCTAGACGGACCGTGGGTCAAGCTACGGTCCCTAGATGGCCAACATTTGTTGCACCTGTATATTTTTTTGAAAACTTGTTTTTGGTCTGTTTTTTATACGGGGTGTCACATCTTATGAACAGTAGTGAGCAGGAGGCCACCTTACACCCAAAAGTGCCTAATTTAGCCTTAGGTAGCAAACTCTATCAACTTCCTGGCCCCTGGATCATGTTGCACACCATCCTTGATTGCATCTTGAATGTCATAGTGTGCTGTAGTGATAGCTGCAAGGTCGGACTTCCTACTTATGGCGTCCGTCGTCCATGAAGTTGCCTCTTCTTGGCTTGTACTCCAATACGTAGTCAAACTATACCAGAAATTCTTGCCAGCTATCTTGCTTTGGGTGATCTTCTTCCTGACTGGAAGTAGCTAGTGGCTACGTTGTCTGTCTTGACCACGAACTTGGAGTCTATTAAGTAGTGTCTCCATTTGAATAGGTAATGCACGATGGTTGTCATTTCCTTTTCTTGCACTGTGTACTGTCGTTCGTCCTCGTTTAGTTTGATTTTCTCAAATTCTATTGGGTGTCTATCATGCATTAAGACTCCCCCAATGGCAATGTCTGAGTCATCTGTATGTATTTCGAAGGTTTTGAAGAAGTCAGGCAGCGTCAAGACCCGCTCTTCCTTCATTGCAGCCTTGACACCTTCAAACGTTGTTTGGCACTCCTCGCTCCAAACCCATGACTTATTCTTCTTTAAAAACTCGGTCAATGGATAGGATTAAGCGGAGTAACCACTGATGAACCTGCGATAGTAGTTGTCAAGTCCAAGGAGGGATCGAAGCTTGGTAACTTTTGTGGGTGCCTCCCACTCATGGATCACCCCTATCTTCATCTCGTCCATCCGTAGTTTGCCTTGGCTGATGATACGTCCTAAGACGTGAACCTCATGATGTACAAACTCGCACTTCTCTCGCTTGACATAGAGTTTGTTCTCCCGTAATACTTCAGACTATTTTCAAGTGCTCCACGCAGGTGTTGCTATAGATTACTATGTAATCCAAGTACAGCACCACGAACTGGTCCAAATAGGGATGAAATATCATGTTCATCAGCATGGAAAAGGTGGTGGGTGCTTTGCATAAGCTCAAAGGGATCACAAAGCACTCGTATTCTCCATATCTGGTCACGTATGCTATCTTTGGCTCGTCCCCCTCTGCTATGTGGACATGGTAGTGGCCTTTCTGGATATCCATCTTGGTGAAGTACTTGGCCTGCCCAAGTCCAACAAAAAAATCTCCAATTAGTGGGATAAGATGCTTGTTCCTAATTGCACCTTTATTGAGTGCCCGATAGTCGATGCATAAGTGCAATGCCAATCCTTCTTCTTCTGGAACAGCACTGGTGCACCATAAGGTGCCTTGGATGGAGAAATGTGACTGGCCTCGAGGAGCTCCTTCAATAGCACCTTTATATCCTCCAATTCAGGCGGAGCCATGCGGTCATATGCTGGTGGCTTGTGTGCAACCTCCAACTCTATCTTGTGGTCTACCTCGCACCTTAGAGGCAGAGTCTTTAGCATCTAGTCCTCGATCATGTCCTTTTCTCTTCGAGGACTTCCTCTATGATTGGTGGCAAGGACTCCATACTACCATTGTATTCTCCCAAACTTACAATGGTAGACAGGAACGTCGGTTCTCCTTTCTTTAGGCCCTTAACAATCTTCACGGCCGATAAGTGGGCGTGTCCTTCCTTCTTTGGCACCTTGAATAGAGATACCATACATGACTCTTCCTTCTCCATCACCATGAGTTGTTGGAGGTAGGGGTCGATCATCTTATTTCATCGCTTGAAGAATTCCTGTCCAAGAATGATATAAAATATATCTAAAGAAGCGATGATGAAGTTTCTCTTACCCTACCATTTCCCCAACGTGATGCTCACTCATTCGGCGACCCCGCATACGAGAGTCAGTAGGGCATTATGTAGTTCAATTCTAATCTTTGTCGCTGCCTTTGTCATGATGTTTTCTTCGACCCCGGAGTTTATATCATGGCAGGAGCTAATCGTTTGTTAAGGGATACATCTACATACTGCATGATGAAGTCTCCTGGCTTCTGAGTCTTCTTGGCAATCGCTCCGCATAATCCTACCATGCCCACATCGTGCCCTTGCTTTTGGGCGTCCTTCTCCTTCCGTTCGTGTAGGAATGACACCAAGGTTCTTCATCTCGGGTCACCTGCCCAAGTCCTTCTCCCCCACCTTTCGCATGACTACTCCTTGCATCCCTTGTCTTTTCCTTGTTATATCGTTCATGCTTAACGTCCGTCGAGGACTCGACTTGTAAGATGGATTAGTTAATGGTCTTGACCTGTCACTGCTCTACTCCGTCTTGGCCATTTTTGTAGTCCATCCATGAAGTGGAACAGCATGTCTTCGACTGTGGTATTGGGAATTTAAAGCGTTAGAGTAGTGAACTCCTTTAAGTACTCTCGAATGTTTCCCGTTTTCTTCAATTCTCGGAACTTGCTCTTAACTTCGTACACTAAATTGTTAGGGTAGAAGCCTTTCTTGAATTTCTCGTGGAATTTCTCCCACGTGTTGATGGTGCACGTTACCTTCCCAATCTCGACTTCTTTGCGCCTCCACCATACCATGTCCATCTCGTATAGGTACAACACCACAGTGTTGATCTTATTTTTGTCACTCTTCACACGGCTACACTTGAAGTAATTCTCCAAGTGCCGCAGTAAGTTTTCCACCTCTTCAGTGTCACAGACGACTTTTAAATAGGTGGCTTGGGAGCCTTGACCCTGGCATCCCTATCATGGTCAGGTGACATAGATCCTCCAATCTCTACTCCTTCACTGAGTATTTTCACTTCGTCCTTTAGAGTTTCAATCGTGCTTAACGCGTCCATGAGTCGACACTCCAAGGAAGTGATGGCCTCCTTCATCCTCAACTCGTCCAGCTAGAGACCCTACAAATCCTTGTTGATGTTCTACGTCTCCTCAAGGGTGAAGTCCTCAAGGGTCTTGAACTTGTCGACGGCCACATTCGTGAGCCGACCTAATATCTCCACGAACTGCCTCGCCACCTCCACCCTTGCGACCCATTCTTCTCTAGATGAGACATCAATGGCATCCTCGCCAATGTAATCATCACTCTCTTAGGTGGTCAAGGGTGGCTGAGATGTTAGTGCCTCGCTTCGTGTGAGATCGGGCAGCACCTCTTCATTACCCTTTTGATGCTTCTTTCCCCTTCGGTTCTTATTTCCACCATCCAAACAGATGATGGTTGTGCTAGCGCTGTTTACGTCTCCCTTGATAGTCATTCCCGTAGTGCATACCCTTTCTCTCATACCACATTGTCACGGACATAAATTATTTTCTAAATCTCCGTGCAGTCCTCGAGAACTTATTCACTAATATTTCAAGGTCTTGTAAGCTCAAGGAAGTCTTTAAGATTGAGATCGCTAAGGGAATGCTTGGAAAAGACTTATAAAGAATAAGAAAGAGAGCTTTGAAGAAGGCTTGTATATTGCTTTGGAAAATGTTTAACAACTTGGGTGATGCCTTGAAAAATGTGGGGTACCTCTATTTATACTACTTCCTAGGGACTAAAGTTCAATTAATATTTAATTTACAAGTCGTTAAAATATTTACACTTTGGTCCCCTTTCTACAAAATTCTACATACTCTAGATATTCTAAGACATTCTTGATTTGTGTAAGGAATTCTAGAATTCTCCTCAAGGCTCTCGATAATTCTGGAGTCTTCTATGCCACTTCAGATGTAAAATTTACTGGTCAGGTGGCGGGACATGGCACTACGCTCTTACAACTAGACGAAAAGTCTACGCCTCAAAAGGTAGCTCTTTTGTCCAACAAAAGATGTTTTCCTTTAGTCCCTACACAAGCATTAATTTTCCGTCTTCAAAATAATATTCCTAATCAAATTTAAAGAGAACTAGAGTTTCCATTTTAAACTACAAATACTAGCAACAGTTTTGCCAGAGGGGAGAGTTCAACTCAAGAGCAACTCTATCCTCCTCAATTTTAGGTTCAACCCCACTACCCCAACATTGAGAATTCATTCAATAACCCATTTTTTTCTATGAAAAATAATATTGATTGTGTGCTTTAACAACATCAACCTAGACCATTTTTCACAAAGATGACAAGAACAAATAATAGGAAACATTACTCATTAGTGTGGCTAAGCATTTAAAACTTGGAATCATCATATTCAAAGTGAGTACAACTTGGACCTCAGTGTAGCTTATAGAACAACACATTCAAGTAGAAAATAATATTTTATATAGGTGTTGGAAATAAGACAATTAATGAATACAACATAAATGTCAATGCAGGAAATACAAACATAGATTCAAGTAGAACAATGATGTCTGATATTAATGCTTAAAATGCAACTAATAACGAACTTGGAACAATAAATGCTAATTTACACTAAAACAAATTGTCGAACCAAATATGTATTTACCAAGAAATATCGTGAAAACATATAAGAGTGATATAGAAGAAATAGATTCAAATGAGAAGGAAAATTTTGATGCATATTCTAATTTCAATAATGGGTTTTTTCTTCAAAAATCTTGAACCTTCAGGTCCTAACCTACCCAATTCATATGACGATGAGTTTGATTAAGTTTATTCTGATAATCAATTAATTGCTTCAATCTAGTTTATTGATATTGTAGATATATATATTTTGTTTAATTGTTGGTATTAGCTAATATCAATATAAATTTACAAAAATATAGGCTAGTGTTAAACCAAATGATATGCATCAGCTGGTGTAGTCAACTTTTGTTGTAAATTTTTATTGCTTTTAGCTAATACCAACAATCAAACAAAAAATATATATAATATCAAATTAGATTTAAGCACTAACCTAATCATTAGAATAAACTTGATCAAGATATTGGAACAAATAACCCATATGATTGAAATTAGAATATGCATCACAATCTTCCTTCTCAATTGAATCACTTCCTTCTATATCACTCTTATTTGTTGCTATTATACTGATCAAATAAGACATATTTGGTTCAGCAATATATTACTGAAAATTAGCATTTATTGTTCCAAGTACATCACTGGTCGCATTTTAAGATTCAATATAAGACATCTTTGTGCTACCTAAATATGTGTTTGTATTTTTTGCATTCACAGTCAAATTGTAGACATTCATAGTCAAATTTGAAATACCTCTCTCAAACATTATTTTTCTATATGAATGTATTTTTTATGAGCTACATTGAGTTTCAAGTTGTACTCACATTGAGTATGATGATTCGAAGTGTGAAATGTCGAGTCAGGCCTATGTGTAAGTTTCCTATAATTGGGTATTGTAGTCTTGGTGAACAAAACATTTCCAATAATGGTATATACCGATGTTGTTGAAGAACACCACCAACATTATTTTTCATTAAAAAAAATGGGTTATTTAATGAATTCTGAATGTTCGTGTAGTGGGTGAACCTGAAATTGTCGAGGATAGAGTTTCTCTTGAACTGAACTCTCCCTTCTAGAAAAAAATTTTCTGGTATTGGGAGTTCAAAGTGGAAACTCTTGTGCTTTTTGGGTTTGATTAGGAATATTATTTTTATGACGGGGCATTGTCCCATATTTTTTATTACTACTCTTTTGTTGAGAATCACGTAAAGATTTGTGGCCTGCTGTACGATGACTACTTTTGCACTATTTTGGAGATCTCGAATTGTTGAAGAGATATTTCTAAGATGTTGTTTCAAGAATTATGGCACTTCTAGAACATCTAATGAAATTGGAGTTAGACAAGTATTAACATAAGATAATCTAGTGCCCCCACCCCCTCCCTTTTGAAAAAAATATATATATTATGGAGGAAGGCTATCGAGTGTATAACATGCCTATAACAAGAACAAAGACTAAACAATCTAATTTTCTCTAAATAATTTCCTGATTCGCTTTTAGGGAATTATTGGGGTAATAAAAACTAAATTAGTTTAGTTTGAAAAAGTTAGAATTGCACATAGGACTTAAGGAAGAGAGAAAAGAAGAAAGAAAGGGACAAAAGTCAAGAATTTGCAAAAAACGTCAAAGCTTTGCGAGTGGTATTCGTCGTGGGTGATCCCTATAAAGGTATGTGAGATCATTTAGTCTTAAGTTCATTCACCCACACACCAAACTTGTTTCAATTCAGTGATTGGTGATTTCTTTACATGGTATTATGTGAAGTTCTTGAAGAACATTGTCGAAATGTTGTTGGTTGAGTTGTTGAAGGCCTAGTGTTGACCTTATTCGTAATTTAGGGTTACTTTTTGAGTTAAATCTATTGGGTATTGACGGTAATAGTGTCCTAAGTGTTTGGGAAAAGAACCATGGTAGTTTAGAGGGTTTAGAGATGAAAAATGAAAGAGAAAGGTCGGAAATTTTCTAGGTGGTGCGTCGCGCCTGCCAGAGCGCCCCAAAAGTTATTCTGAGCTTTGGCTTCTGGCTCGTCGTTCAAGCCAGAGCGCCACAAAATTTTCTCTAAACTTTGAGGGCTGTATCCCCGCGCCTCTCAAAGCGCTAGGGACGTCACTTCTCCCCATTCTTCCTCGGTCTTTTGGTACTAATTTCTAAGTATTGTACCTATGTTTCTTAGTTGATTCCAACACTCTAAGGTACATCTAAATATCATGAAATTATCCATAAACATGATATCATGAACCTTGAATCCATAATCTAATTCAATTAAAGTTAAGATCAGAGTCAAAGAAGTTAGGAGTCAAGTCTAAAAGTTAAAAAGTTAAGTTCTCAAAATTTCCAAGAGTCTTTACTAAACGTTTTAACTTTTTTTAAGGCTCAAGATGCAAACTAAGCAAAGAGTAAGAGTTGAGTTCAATTCTCAAAAGTTATAAGGAAACTAATTATTCGCTAAGAGTTACAGACATTTTCACATTTTGAGCAAGAAAAGAAGCTTAGACTTCTAACAGATCCTTTGGCTAGTTTTAGTAAAGAGGAAACTATGATTTCCAAGAATGTTTTTGAAGTTAAGTTTAAGTAATTACCTCAAAACAAAGAAGAAGTTGTTTTAAAACCATATGAGCTAAGTATTTTTTGGAGTAGTATTGAGTTAAGTTATTCTTGAGTTGAGCAGATCCAAGATAAGTGTTCCTTTTAACACATTTTCAAGCTTAAGTTGTTTTAACATTACAACTCGTATACTCATAGATTCAATGTACTGATTAATGTTGATCTTCATCTTACTATAATACAGACGTAGGTAACCAGGATCATCATCATCCAGCGCCTCTTTAATCCAATCGAACACTCAGAGTAAGGTCTTATATTTACTTGTAAATTAGTGTAAGAGTTAGGGTGGATTTTAAATGAGAAGGGCTAATGCGTATTAAATTGTGTGATTTTCTATGGTGGATATTGATGTTTATTGGTCACGTGACAAAAAAAAATCACATGGTATGCTTTGTGTTATTAGTTAAAGTTAGGGGTATTTGTGAGCCACCAAAAAAAATGGGGCATTTTTTAACCAAAACACAAACAAATAATATTTTTGTTCTATTTTAGATAGTGAAGGTACTTTTGACCTTTTTTCATTTTTGATTAAAAGTTTTCCTTTTTATATAAATGACTGTTATTTCTTCCTTCTAAGAAAGTTCTGTATTATACACATATTATTATATGCTTTTGATAGATCACCAATCTTTAAAATACTTTTATTTTCCCCCGTAATTCCAAAGGAATAAATTTGAATCTACTTTAAGAAATATCAGTCAAATATTATGTTATCTTAGGTTAACTATAATGATCAATCAATTTATTCATCTATTTAATTTGTTATATAAAATGGGCAATTTTCGTAATATTTTTCAAAAATATGTTTCAAACTTGAATTATAATGATAATACCACCACTATTTTTCTTCTCATACTCTACATAGATAGATTCAATTTTTTATCAAAAATAATATTGTAAAAATTTTTTTCGGTCAATATTTCAAAGATTGAGATCTATTACAATATAAGTTGATTAATATGTGCAACTGCATGTTCAATAGAGTGCAATATAACTTGATAATTATGAGGGAATTAAGATATGAAAAATGAATGAATTGTCATGGTAATTGCATTTCGCACATCTTCCGAAAGAATGAAAATGCTCTCCAATCGAGAGAAAATATTGATCTGATTATAATCAGTGCTCATTCACCAAATTTGTATTTTTTAAAAGTTTTAGCTCAAGGTGTGATCTTGGATATAATTTCACTATGTAAGTATTTATTCTATTAATCCCCTTATGACATCTGTTGTGAGAAAAGTCAGTAACTTTTACAAACACACTATGAAAATCGACTAAAAAATTTTCTATTAATATATAATTCAATTCTTTAAAACTATTGAATTTGGTACAATTCACTTTAATTATGAGTAGCAATGAATAGTTTGTTTTTTAGTGAGATTAGTTATTTGTTTTTAATGTCTATTTTATTTACTAATTGATAAGTTATTACTTTGTAACACAACTTTTATAGTGAATATGCTTGAAATATACTAGTCATATAGTATTTAATACAATTAAATTCTAATTGTCAACTTCTTGAAATAATTATGCAGTTGTATGCGATGAATTAAATGAACTCTTCGCAAAAAAGGCTTTGAAAGACGGACCATGTTTTTTTTTACAAAGGTCACTAAATGGGAAAATTGTGAAACACTTGTGGCTATTTGGTTTGAGGAGAAAAATAGAAAGAGAGAGCGGAAAAACAATTAGAAGATGGAGACAAGATGAATATTAATGATGTTGATACAAATAATATGGATAGAGATGATGAAAAATTATTTAAAGAAACAAATGGTGTGACTAATATTGAGGAACATAGAAATAATATTCATGATGTGGAGGAGAATATCGCATGGAATGGAAAATACAACCGTAGGAGGATATTGTCTTGAACTTCTTGAATATTATTTCTATGCTCGTCAATATTAGGTGCACCGTTTGTTTTTCAAGTAATTCTTCATTATCTCGATCCATATTATTTGTATCAATATCATTAACAATCATCTTGTGTCCATCATCTGATACTTTTTCCGCTCTTTCTCTTTCTATTGATTTCTTCTCAATACAAATTGCGATAAGTGTTTCACAATTTTCGCATTTAGTGGCCTTTTTTAGAGAAAAAAACATGCTCCTTCTTTCAAAACCTTCTTTTGCTAAGAGTTCATTGTATTCCGGATATAATTGCATAATTATTTCAAGAAGTCGACAATTCGAATTTAATTCTATAAAGCACTATATGAATAGTTTATTTCAAGCATATTAACTATAAATGTTGTGTTACAAAATAATAACTAATCATTCACTAATAAAATATATATTAACAACAAATAAGTAATTTCACTAAACAACAAATATTCAATGCTACTCATGATAATTAACAATGATGAATTGTACCAAATTCATTATCTTCAAAAAATTTAATTACATATTAATAGCAAATTTTTTAGTTGATTTTTGTAGTATATTTACAAACGTAAATGATTGTTCTCACAATAGATGTTATAATTGAAAGAATAGAATGTATACTTACATAGTGAAAATATATACAAGATCACAGCTTGAGCCAAGAGTTTAAAAGAATCTAAATTCGGTGAATGAACACTGATTATTATCACATCAAATTTTTTCTCTCCTTTGGAGAGCATTTCCATTGCTTCTTATTATATATAAATAATTTAATCTATATATAGGGAGAGTAGAAGAAGAAAGAAAATGGTGGTATCATCATTATCTTTCAAGTTTGAAACTTATTTTATAAATTTTATATGTTTTTAAAAAAAATTATGAAAATTGTCCATTGTCTTAAAAAACTAAAATAAAGGATTAAATTGATTAATTATTAATGTTTACCATGAATAAATATGATATTTGACTAGTATTCATTAAAGTAGATTCAAAATATTATTCATTTCTGTTTTGACTAAAAATACTTTCTTTTTTTTGTTGCCTCACAAATACCTCTAACTTTAACTAATATCATCAAGCGTGCCATGTGAGAGATAATTTGTCACGTGACCAATGCACCTCAATATCTACCACGGAAAATCATGTAATTTAATACCCACTAGCCCATCCATTTTAAAATCCACACCAATCCTTACTCAAATTAACAAGCAAACATAAGACCATATTCCTTGTCCTTCCAATCCTAAGACCAACAGTACACCAACCTTTCAATCTACTTTTCTCCATATATCCAAACAAATTTTATACACTGCTCACATACACAATTTTTTCACCTAAAACTACACAAAACCTCAATACACTCAACAAAGGAATGATATTTTTGCTCAATTTGAATAGTTCTCAGGTAGTTTTGACCCTTATCAAATTAAAAAAGAAAAGAAAAATTACGATCTCTCTAAGATATGCATTTTTTCACTCTTGGTATTCCTTTCCCGAAGAGGTCCATTCAAAGTTGATTTTAAATAACTCAAAATCAAGGGTTTGTGTCTACAAATGGGTTTTCTTCAAAACTTGAAATTGATGATTGATTATAACTAACTGTGATTACCTATGACTAATTAAGTGTATATTGTTGAGTAATTGAGGTTTATTAATTAGAATTTAGTGTGATCTATTTTCCTTCCCGAATTTTCCCCAATCAGTTGGATTTGATTGAGAATTGATAGGGATTAATTGGTGTATTGGTGGTTAGACTTGAGTTAAATATGTCATATTACTCACATATTGTCATGTATTGTTGAGATTTTGATGAAGTCGTGATTGAACCCTTTTCCCTATCCCTTGTTATGAATTGGAATCGTAGATGATTAGGGTTGTTATAATTGATTATATGATTGTTAAATTCACTTTATTATTATGATTATGATGAAAGGATTATTTGGGTAAACGATAATGAAATGAGGGTATGATTTTGAAGAAGGTTTATTAGTTAGACTTCATTGTAAATATGAGTTTTGTACTTCAATAATGATGGTTTACTCTTGATGATGGTATTCAATTGAAGCATGATCATGTGATTAGATCAAGGATGTAATGATATGATTATTATGATGCCATGTTATGACTATAGTGAATTGTGATAACTTGATGGAGGTATGATCATGCAAGTTAGAATGTGATTTTCTGGTGTGCCTTATGATAATAATTATGATATAATGATCTCACTAATTATGTTTTGTAATGAAAGGAAGTTCTCATCCTACATCTAATGAGATAATGATTATGATTATACAAGGGGTTAGTCTCTTATGGTCTAAACTAAGTTTTGATGATTAACATTGTCTTAAAGGCTTTTAAAAAGGGACTTTAGCTTAGCAACGAGCAAACTAGATATAAGAGGTGTCCTTTTCCAATGTGGGAAGGTAGGTTCATAATGGTTCTCATGAGATGGAGATTACAATGCAATGTTGCATAAAGAGAGTCTCTAGCATGTCTCCTAGTTCCTTATTTATTTTTCCTCTATAGGAATACTAGCTGTTATGCGGAATTCGAGATAATACGAGAAAATATAAACGCGAAAAACAAGACAACAGATTTACGTGGTTCACCAATAAATTGGCTACGTCCACGGGAAGAGGGAGAGCAGTTTTATTAAGGAGAGGCAAGAACAGCGAGACCCCCGTCCTTTCTGTTTGTAACGGGTCCAATTCAAGGCATTCAACAAATCTCCACCTTGACTTGAATTCTCCAAACAGATTCTTCAGACGCACTATGATAGTGCCAGGCCTCCCCCTCTTCCTCAGAGTTGCCCCGCAGGGCAATTAACAGCTTCTGATGTTGAGCAAGTCCAAACAGTGTTGAAACTTGCTCTGTGGAACCGGCTTTGTGAACATATCAGCAGGATTATCAGCAGTTCCTACTTTCTTCACCTTGATTCTCTTCTCACTTCTCAGAAAATGATACCTTACGTCAATATGCTTGGTTCTCTCATGATGGACTTGATCCTTGGCTAGACAAATTGCGCTCAAACTGTCACAATACACCGTAGCCTGATCATGATGCAGACCAAGATCACTAACCAGCCCTTTCAGCCAAATCCCTTCTTTTGCAGCCTCTGTCAAGGCCATGTACTCCGCTTCCGTAGTAGACAAAGTCACTGTAGGTTGCAAAGTTGCCTTCCAACTGACGACAGATCCTCCAAGGGTAAACACATAGCCAGTCATCGATCTTCTTGTGTCAACATCTCCAGCATAGTCAGAATCAGAATAGCCAGTAACCAAGCACTGAGTATCACCTCCATAAATGAGACCAACGTCAGATGTACCTCTAAGGTACCGGAAAATTCTCTTCACAGCCTGCCAATGTTCTCTCCCTGGTTGTCCCATGAATCTGCTCACTACACTGACTGCATGTGCTAAATCTGGCCTTGTACAGACCATAGCATACATCAAACTTCCTACGGCACTGGCATAAGGGACTCGTGACATATACTCCTTCTCTTCTTCTGACTGTGGAGCGAACATGGCAGTGAGATGGATATTGGCAGCACTGGGGGTATCAATAGGCTTAGATGAAGACATGCCAAACCTCGCCAAGACCTTCTGAATGTAGCTTCTCTGTGACAAGAAAAGTTTCCTTCTCTCTCTGTCTCTAATGATCTCCATCCCTAGAATCTTCCGAGCGGCTCCCAGATCCTTCATCTCAAACTCAGCACTAAGTAAACCCTTCAGCTTCTGAATGTCATACTTCTTCTTTGCAGCTATCAGCATATCATCTACATAAAGCACCAGATAGATGAATGAATCATCCTTGAGCCTATTGTAGTAGACACAACAATCATATGAGCTCCGAGTATAGCCCAACTTCACCATATAGCTGTCAAACCTTTTGTACCACTGCCTTGGAGACTGCTTAAGTCCATATAAGGACTTCTTCAACTTGCAGACGTGATTTTCCTTCCCTGGAACTTGGAAACCATCCGGCTGAGTCATGTATATCTCTTCCTCCAACTCTCCATGTAGAAACGCTGTCTTCACATCAAGTTGTTCAAGCTCCAGATTCTGATGTGTAACAATCGCTAGTAACACTCGGATGGAAGTATGTCTGACCACTGGTGAGAAGATCTCATTGTAGTCCACTCCCTCTCTTTGGTTGAAACCTCTGGCAACAACCCTGGCTTTATACTTGACTCCTTCTGCTGGTGATATCCCTTCCTTCTTCTTGAAAACCCATTTGCAAGTAATAATCTTTCTCCCCGAAGGCTGTATGACCAGATCCCATGTCTGATTCTTGTGTAGGGACTCCATCTCATCTCCCATAGCGGCAAACCATTTTTCAGAATCAGAACTTAAAATGGCTTCTTTGTAAGTAGACGGCTCAGATGTATCTACCTCTTCAGCAACCTGCAGTGCATAACCCACCATGTCCTCAAAACCATACCTCGTAGGTGGCCGAACTCCAACCCTCCTTGGCCGATCTTGAGCTATACTCCGATGGATATCTGATGGCATAGATTCTGGAATATCAGTTTCTGTCTGTGGCTCTTGATCCTCCTCTTCAGGTTCTTTCAAATCGCTCTCGTTCTGAATGACTTGAAACTCCACCTGTTTATCAAGACTCCCAGTTTCTGACGTAGTTGTAGGCTTCACAATGGTTCTAAGCAGAGAACTTTCATCAAAGACAACGTTCCTGCTCATAATAACCCTCTTTTCTGCTGGAGACCAGATTCTGAAACCTTTCACTCCATCTCCGTAGCCCACAAATACTCCCTTTTTAGCTCTTGGTTCTAACTTACCTTCACTGACGTGATAGTAAGCCGTACAACCAAAAGCTTTCAGATTTGAATAATCAGCAACTTTTCCTGACCACATCTCCATAGGTGTTTTGCACTGTATGCCTGTATGTGGTCCGCGGTTAATCAAGTAGCAAGCTGTACTAACCGCTTCTGCCCAGAATCTTCTATCTAGCCCAGCATTAGAGAGCATGCACCTTGCTCTCTCCAGAAGTGTTTGATTCATCCGCTCAGCTACACCGTTCTGCTGTGGTGTATTTCTGACTGTACGATGTCGAGCAATCCCTTCATCCTTACAGAATTGATCAAATTCAGACCAGCAGAATTCCAGCCCATTATCAGTTCGCAACCTCTTGATCTTCTTCCCTGTTTGATTTTCCATCAAAATTTTCCACTCCTTGAACTTCTGGAAAGCTTCACTTTTATGCTTCATCATGTACACCCAAGTCATCCTTGAGTAGTCATCAATCATGGACACAAAAAATCTGCAGCCTCCCAAAGACTCAACACGGCATGGACCCCAGCAATCAGAATGGATGTAATCAAGAGTGCCTTTTGTTCTGTGAATGGCCTTTGGAAACTTGTTGCGATGTAGTTTTCCAAAGACACAATGTTCACAAAACTCTAGGCTTTTAACCTTATGACCAGCAAGAAGATCCTCCTTTGACAGAATTTGCATCCCTCTTTCACCCATATGACCAAGTCTCATGTGCCATAACTTAGTCATATCCTCCTGGTGAACTTCTGACGATGCAACATGGGCTGAACCTGTAACCGTGGAACCTTGTAGAAAATACAAAGTACCACGCATGACACCTTTCAGAATCAGATTTGAACCCTTCCAGACCCGCAAGACTCCATCTTTTCCCGACCAGCTGAATCCCTTGCTGTCCAAAGAACTGAGAGATATCAGATTTTTCGTCATCAATGGAACGTGCCTGACCTCGTTCAATGTGCAGAAGCTACCGTCATGTGTCCTTATCTTGATCGAGCCTGTCCCAACCACCTTGCAGACAGAACTGTTGGCCATCGAGATGCTGCCTCCGTCTATCTGCTCATAAGTCGTGAACCACTCTCTCCTAGGACAGATGTGATAGGATGCCCCAGAATCGAGAACCCACACATCTGAATGATGAGTGTGCTCATCCGCAACTAGGGCAATGTCTTCTTCAGAATTGGTGTCTTCTTCAGCAACAGCAGCAGAAACTGATTGTTTTTCCGATTGCTTCTTCTTCTTCGGACAATCAAATTTCCAATGTCCCTTCTCCTTGCAGTAATTACAAACATCATCTGGCTTTGCACCCTTCGACATCGGCTTATTTTTCTTTCCGCCGTTTTTCCTTCCCTTTCCGCTACTGGTGAACAGACCGGAAGGCTGTATGTCCGTACTTGTGCCGTTAGCCTTATGCCGTAATTCCCTGCTATGAAGGGCCGATCTGACTTCTTCCAGCGACACAGTATCTTTCCCAACAATGAACGATTGAACAAAATTCTCAAACGACATTGGGAGAGATACTAACAGAATCAGGGCAGCATCTTCATCCTCGATCTTCACATCGATATTACGCAATTCTAATAACAAAGTATTCAATTGCTCTAAATGTTCCCTGAGTTGTGTACCTTCAGCCATTCGTAAACCGAATAGACGTTGTTTCAGAAGCAGCTTGTTGGTTAGAGATTTTGTCATGTACAAACTCTCCAGCTTCAACCACAGACCAGCAGCAGTCTCTTCATCCGAGACTTCCGTGATGACGTCATCCGCGAGACACAGCATGATCGTCGAATGCGCCTTTTCCTCCAGAATCGCCATCTCAGGAGTAACGACGGCGTTCTTGTCTTTCGACAACGGCGCCCAGAAACCTTGCTGTTTCAACAAAGCCCGCATCTTGATCTGCCATAAACTGAAACTGTTCCTCCCTGTGAATTTGTCGATTTTCACGTTCAAAGCAGACATCTCGAATTCTCCAAGAACACCGATTAACCGAGAGGCTCTGATACCAATTTGTTATGCGGAATTTGAGATAATACGAGAAAATATAAACGCGAAAAACAAGACAACAGATTTACGTGGTTCACCAATAAATTGGCTACGTCCACGGGGAAGAGGGAGAGCAGTTTTATTATGGAGAGGCAAGAACAGAATTACAGAATAGGGTTTGCCATAGCGTCTATATATAGTGCTAAGCTACGCCCTAACAGGCTTGGGCCCAACATACAGAATTGACATGCCCCCCTGGACCCCCCGACTCGCTGACCGGGCAGCGAGACCCCCGTCCTTTCTGTTTGTAACGGGTCCAATTCAAGGCATTCAACACTAGCTAATGGATCCACCTACAATGTTACGTTCATGTTTTTGTTCTACTTTGGAAAGTAGAGCGCCTTCTTTCGGTGTAGGATTTCATGTCACCGAATTCCATGTTTAGCTCACATGGTTTATTATCGGTTAAGGCGATTGTTCCCGAAAGTAATAAATGAATGATGTAATGAAGATGAACACTAACTAAGATCGCTTAAGGGGTTATACTTAGTGTAGGTAGGGGTATGTGACTCTATCTATGCATTCCACAATTTGTCTTTGAGGGAAGTCTTAAGAGGTTGTTCTTATGTTCTTATGCACTTATGATATCATAAAATGTATATATATGCGGATATATGTGATGTTACTCTTATATGATGTTGGTTGCATTTATGAACATGATATTGGTCTAAGTTGTTTTATATGTTGATGTCTACTTATGATGTTATACTATATGAAGCAAGGCACTACTTATGATCTCTTTTCTTATTTACTTGATTGTGTGGGGTTATGAGGATTCCCATGAGCATTGCACTTGTAGGATTGGGAGAGGATTGTTGGGAAGGTTCTTGAAGGTTGGTGATGTGAACTAATGGATCTGAAATGTTGAGATCACTATATGATGATGTTTTCCATATTTATGAACATGTCTTATGATGTTGTGATCTCTAACTTGTATATGTTCTCTTTTATGAGCATCAAAGACTTTCAAAATGACTTAGCATGTTTCAAAAGAAATGGTCCTTTTCATGCATGTCTTCAGATGGTTTATTTGCAGGTATCCATACTAGTACAAGTGTTTGTACTAACCCATATTCCTTCTGTTTCTACAAATATGTAGGTTTTTGCCGTTGAGGTGCTTAAAGTTCCTTTTCAAAAAGACTTGGACTTTTCCCCAAGTTGATTGGTGAGTCCTCAATGATTCGAGGATGGTGCCACCTATCTAGTTTATTGGGATTGTTATGTCTAATGACATTTGTTTTCTTCCTTTATCATTTTAGACTATTGATGTAAGCCTATAATGTCATATTGTACTTGTAATGGCTATGTCAAAATGTTGTACTCCTTTTAGATTGTTTATATGTGAGACAAGATATTAGACTCTTATATACTTTGCTTATGCTATGCGAGAAGTCTATGTATATTTCCTAAACGAGGAGTCTATGTAAACTCCCTATATGATATGTGAGAGCCTAAGTATGCTTCACTATGTACAAGTTTTAAATTTTCTGTATCTTTTACCTATGAAATGTAATGATAAATGCTAAGTGCTAGACTAAGTCCTCTTCGAGGATAAAGACGCCGATTACGTCTAGGGGGTGCTCCCCGGTCGTGAAATTTGGGTCCATTTCATATCTTTATAATTTTAGTGGGAAACGTCTCTAATGACATTGGGATCCAATTTGTTACTATGGTGATGTTTAGAGGTGTTTCAGAAGCAGATAGGTCATGTGTAGTAGATTCAACGAGATCGGGATTGGCTTTCAGATAGGGTTTGGTTTACTTTCTTGGGTGAGGTTCATAGATAATGCCTAGTATAAATTTCATGTAATTTTTATGGTAATTTCCGGATGTTTGGCTTTCCTTTTTTTAATTCCCTTTGGTCTTGATTTTGTAGGAGCCATGGGGTTGGTATGGGTGTTAAGATCCTTAGTTTAGCTTGTAGATTCACTTGTTTTTTGGTTACCCTTGTTAGTATTGGTGCTTCATGGCCTTAGACAAGGTTGTACCGTAGGTGGTTTAGATTGTGTTTTACCATCCTAATTGTTATGATTTTCTCCCAATAGGTTTTGTATTGTGTCATTCTTCTTGATTTGTTTCTTGCAATCTTGGTGGCTCCTGGTAGCTTTGAGTTTATCCTAGCTATGCTCACTCAAAAGACTGCAGAAGGATGATTTGGATAGGGTGTTGTCCCTTGTGTTTTGTCCCCCTTTTATTTATTTAACACCACTTATTTTGTCATTTCCTTGTGGTTTAGCAGTAAACCTGTTTTACTCTTTTGAGCTAGGTATATTATTGGGCCGAAGGCCGTATTCAAGAACATGTCAGATCTCATTTTGCCAGAAGCTTGCCTGATTCTGGCAACTTTGCGATCCTCTACGGAGTCGACAGGCTCTCGGATAACTCTTATTAGCTATGCGGCTCGCACTCTTTGCAATGGATTGTGTGGTTGGGTGGCTTTGATAAATTGATATCCTCCTCGGAGTCGGCATGCCGCCCGAATAAATCTTGCTAGCTGGGCTTCGAGTGGTCTTACTGGCAAGGCGGCATAGAATGATTTTTCACTCATGCTAGCTGGGCTAGGAGTCCAGTCTTGTTGTGGTTACTTAGGATGATAGCCCGATTTTCACTTCTCTTATGGTCTTGTTCCATCATCTCCATTCATATGCATTGCTAATCACTAAAATACTATATTATTTTGATGTTACAGTTTTGTTAGGCGATCGGTTTTGGACTTAAGAATTGTGGTTGTGGATCCTCCTGATCCTGGTTAGTTGACTTTCTACCATAGATTCATGAGAATAGGTTTATGGCTTGCGTTCCTCTTATATTCTTGACTTGGTTTCTCACCCCTTGTATCATGTTTCTTCCCTTTGTCTATCTTAGAATATTTTTTTAGTTAGTTGTGCTATGTTGGTCCTTATTACTTGTTTATGATTGTGTAATATTTTTAGCTCAGTCGTCTGTTGCCTATTGATTACCATTTTTGAGACACAAAGTACACTTTTGCCATCAAGAGATTGTAGTTTCACTTATCTTCATTGATTCAGAGTCATGCGGTGCAACTTTGAGTTTCAGGGATTTCAGTGATCTACTGGCATCTAGAGCTATCGGTTTCCATATGTTTTTGGAAAGATTAGTCGTGATATTGTATTCAAAGACAAGCTGTACTTATGTTGCATTTGTAAAAATAACCTTGAATGCTTATTTTTTATTAGATGCTCTATTACTTATTGATGCTAGGTCTTGGGATTGTTCTTGTATTGTTTTCTTCGATTATCTTTTATTTGTTTTGTTATAAACATTTTACTCCTTGTTTTTGGCTTCCTCTTGGTAGTCCATTGCTTATGGATCTGGGCTAAGGGTTAGGTTTACCTACGAGGGGGGTGTAGTAGGTGTCATCATGATCCAAGTAATCGAGTCGTGATAGTATTTGTGTATCCATTGTACTAGCAAATACATTTCTGTATTTATGGATGGCCTTATCGAAATACCAATATTAAAACATAATATCAGTTGTTTGGTTGTGCAGTTCCCTTTCAGGACGTTTTTGACACAAGGTACATTATAGATGATTAAAATACAACCACTCTTCCTCGTAGGGATATCAAGAAGGAGAATAAAAGTAAAGAAGGCCACAAAGGAACTCAATTGGCTATACCTTCTAAACTTACCTGAAAAAAAAAGAAAAGAGTCTACCGAAGGTTTGGAAGGATTTACTTCATTGAGCTGCACATAGTCAAAAGGAAAATGTTCTACAGAATGCGGGAAGTAATATGTTCAGTGAGTTAGGGACAGCAAAAGGAGGATGGTGGACAAAAGGAAAACAGTCTACCAAAAGTTTGGGAAAAGCATATTTGGTGAATTGGGGAGAAACAAATAGTATGGTGCACTACCAAACACTATCTTGACAAAGAGGAAAAGATCACAAGAAACACCAGGAGGAACACATTATTCTGCTCAACGGTTGGGAAAATCAGACACAAAAAGTTTATCCAAAAGAAAGTACCACATTATATATGCACCTAACGCTAAATGGTCAAATTGCAGATAGCAGGTTGGGGAGGAAGCTAAATGAACCATTTCGTTCCGAATGAAGTAAGTTGATCGTATATAGTTGAACATTTGTTCTGGCACTTACGGAGTATATATCACACGAGCTAGGTAATGTACCCCCCATCGCCTTCTTGTATACTGGTTTATTAGGACAATTTGTACAAATTGACTGAGAATGATCTTACAAGATGGAATGTTACAAATCTCTCTTAATGAAGGAGCACTAAAATTTATTCTACCTATGAAAAATTCAAGAATAGGAAATATAAGATTTCTAGTACCTTTGGTTTTTAAGGAAAATTGATAATGCTCATGTTCTCTAAATCCCATACTTATTCCTACATGTCATATAATATCTTAAATACAAGTTGCCCAATTTGGTGGGTAGACAGTAGAGACTAAAGTTATAGTTGAAGTGTGCGCCGATTGATCCCTACACCATCATCATAAAAATTGAAAAATTAGCAAAGATAAAAAAAAATCAGAAAAGATCTATCAAATTTCTATCACAATAGAAATTAGATTCCAACAAAAACAAACAAGGCCGATGGACTAAACATCTTGGATTCACACAAGGCCAGAGAATCTAACAACATTGTAAAAAGTAAATCATGGTGCACAGGCATCCTGCCGAGTCAGGCAAATATATTTAACAACATAGTTTGTGTAGTAATAGATGTCTAGATTTTGTTTCCTCAGACAGTCTTAATATCATCAACAATAGTTATAGTATCCATTGAAATATCAGCAATTCCTCTTTTTTAAAATCCAGCACAATAATGTCCATTTTCTCCTTTCCAATGATTTGGAAATTCATTCAACAATGTTCCATCATCGAGAAATATAGATCTATAATCTTGAATACATAAAAAGTAATAAAATTGTACATATTTTAGACAATGATAGTGAACTTATAGTGAGTAAAATTAGTAATCAGGTTGGAGCAAAACATGTCTGAACGTGATATTTACACACAAGTGAAACATTTTCAATACTTAAAATTAGAATTAAAAAAGAAAAGATTATAGTGAAAATTTGCAAAAAAACCTTTATCCATTTGGTACCAACATTCTTATATCCTGTAGAAAATATGATTGCATTAAATTGGTGTTCTTCCCCCTTCTCAAACACTATTGTATGTTCCTTTATTTATGATATTCCAGGAAGCACCCAATTAATAATTCACCAAATCCATAAACAATGCAGATTTAACTTCTATGTATTTGAGCTAAAATTGCTTAATTTTATCGATTACATAAATATAATGGTGGATAAACCCATTGCTGCCCATGATAGTAGAAATTAGTTACTTCAAAATATTTTACCCACAATACAAAAATTATACACAATTTTACAATTTATATCCCAAAATCATTACTAGCTATACTTATTGAATGGTAACCTTGATGTTTTAAAAAGGACTAGAACTAGTGAGGAAAAAATTTGTAACACTAAAGATAACATGCATTTCAACTCTTCCTCATTAAATATTATTAGGGTTTTGGTTGTAATTGAATTTGAACTCGTGATGTGCCCCTAACTACAGATCATTGGTTTTGCTCCTAACATCGTACCGAAGTCCTTGGAGCTAGTCAAAACATCAGTTTTTAACTTGATACTTCCTAAAATAGAATGAACATAAATAAATATTGTACTGTACCTTAATTTCTTCAAGTTTAATCTTTTCAATGGCACCAACATCAATTACTGGGGATGTACCTTCTGAAATTTTAATTAAATATGGACCTTCTTTTGGCTGTCGTATTCCAAATTTCGCCAAATTTCCAAATTTAAACTTCGCAAACTTTGCAAGTATAGTATCAACCAAAGATATTGGTAGATATTTTAGTAACACCATTCCAATATGCACCATTTCCCTTGTTAATACATGAATCTGCAAATATTCATTAGGACAATATAAATGAAATCATTTACAATTAAAAAAATATACATATAAAAAATTTAATTGATTGTGCACATGAAGAACTCGCATCATGTAAGTATAGAAAAATTATAGTACTTTCGGAGATCATGCATGCAAACAAAACAAAATCAAATCTACATCCATGTAAACAAAAAAAGTAAAGGAAAGATTAGGTATAGAGAAATAGAAAGACTTGCTGGGCTTCTAACAACAATTGATGTGTGACTTCCATAATTTTAAAGATAAAAAGCTATTTCCATTCAAGACTCTCCTGATCCAATGACCAATACTTTTTTATCTTTATATTGTTCGCTTGATTTATAGTCACTTGAATGAGTTATTTTACCTTTGAAATTTTCCATCCCTACCATTATTGGAATATAATCTTCATTGTTTTCTCCAGTAGCCAAAATCAAGAAATCACAAGCATACAATTCCATTTCTCCGCTAGTCATATTTCTTGATTTGACATTCCATTACTTTTCCTCATTGTTATAAAAGTCTAATACAACACAAGTTTGAAATTTCGATTTGATGTTGAAACGCTAAACATACTCATCTTAGTATCGAATAAATTCATTTTTTGACAAATACTTAGGTGGACATAAAAGACAATGAAAAAAATTCTTAGATAAATGCAAGTGAAGTCTATCATAAGTGTTTTTCTTCCACAAATAGGCACAACAATCTTCTTTTTCCAATACAATATTTTTTATAGCCAATTTGTTCAAACAAGTAGAAATAGCAATACCTGATGGACCAGCTCCAACCACAACAACTTCAAGTTCTTCATTTAAAAAAATAGCCGTTTCAAATTTTTCAGAAAATTAAACAAGTTTCTTTTAGGATTTTTGAAAAATAAATTGCAACAATATTTAAAGAAAGGGGAATTTAGACAATGAGGTATGTGTACATGGTCTTCAAAAAGAATAAAAATGATATTTATTGTAGTGAAGTGTTATGACTTTTACGAAGAGTTGTGACTTAATTGTAACTTTTATGAAGAGTTGTGACTTTTGATGAGTTGTAACATTTATGAAGAGTTTTGACTATTAGGAAATGTTGTGACTTTTTTGTAAGGTTGTGACTATTATGAAAAGTTGTGACTTTTAAAAAAAGTTGTGATTTTTCCATAAGGTTGTGACTTTTACAAAGTGTTATGACTTTTCAATTTTTCATATAAGGGTTGTGACCTTTCTGAAAAGAAACAATAAGAACCTATTCGTACTACCTTTTTTTTTTTATGAATAGAGGAGTTCCTCTTATTTTTCCAAAAGAGGATTCTGAACTTTATAACTTCTTCTTCTTATTCTTCTCCATAAACAAATTCTTGTTTACACTACTGTCGTTGAGTAGTTAGAATTAACTTCAGGGTATTTAAGGGAAATAATTTCCTTCAGAAACAAGTGAGTTCAGGGGGCTCGATTTTCTTTCTAGAGAAAAATATTTTGTTGGGTTCTATAGCTAATGCTTTAACTTATTGAGTGTGGCCGAGGAAGAAAAGATCAAATAAGTCTGGGGAAAATTCAAATGAATAGGTTGTAATCAATTATGAGATTTCACTTATGGAAATTGGCAGCGTAACAAATGGTTCATACTTTGAGAATTGTGAATATCCATTTTAAAGATGTTTCTGGGACATTTTTAGTGTTATTCTATGGTGAAGTTTGGAGACTAAAACTTATATAGTGTTCTACTCCATGTGAAATTTGATAGTATATGATTTTAAAAGACTAAAAGCTTCTAATTTTCTATTCCTTTAGTTTGAGTATTTAGTTTGAATAAATATTTCAATTTGAAGAGTATAAAACTTCGTCAGAAATATTATTAACATTTTGTCTGAATAAATATTCCGATTTGAAGAGCATAAAAATTCCGTCCTGAATATTAAGGCCAAACAATTTGAAGAATATAAAAAGTTTATGATTAACTAAAAATATTGTTGTATTTTTTATTATGGAGATTAAACCTCTTGATTTTCTACTCCACCTGAATTTAAAATCGATTCAAAGTTATAAAAACTTTATCAACGTCAAAAGTCCATTTGGTCGTCTATTTTAATAATAAATAACTTCATTGTTAACTAGAAAAAAATTGTGTAATGATTTAGTCTTCATTGCTAATATTCTAAATACTAAATTCTCTATTTTATTGTTATAGAAACAGTGGTGACATAAAGTCAAAGATTTTGTGGCTGCAATGGGTGCCTCTATATATTGAACTTTGACATTTTGTTAAGGTTAGCAATGGGAATTGAAGCACTAACAATTCTTTTGTAGAATATTATCTCCAAAAGAGGCTTGATGTTTCCAATGTGTATTTTGATCGTTCACAAGTTGAAAGCATGAAAAAATAAAAATATGTCGAAAATTATTTCAATACTTGAATTTTTTATTTTTATTTTGATATTCTTGGTGTTGAATTTCACTTTTAATAGTATATGATAGAACTAGTATAAAACAATCAAATTAAATATGTACTTATTCAAAAGAGTTGTGTTCTCTTATGAAACAGGTACTTGCTTAGGCCCCTATATATACTCGTATTTCTTGGTCACTTTCGAGCCCTTGTTGTATATTTTGTTCCATTTTCTACATCAACTGATTCTACTTTAGTTCATTTTGAAAAAGTTCAACTTGAAGACTATTGGTGTCAAGATATGATTCTTACTTTATTTTAAAATAGATATCGTTGATCCCTACCCCAGAGACTAAAGGGGGAGTGGTGATTTAAGGATAGAAGAATTGATCACATCTTAGGAAGCTGTGGAAAACTTTTCTTGAAGAGAAAATCCAAAGAAAGATTAAAATGTGTCTTGTTTGACATTATATGTCTTCCCATTCTTGTATCGCCCTTCAAGTCCAATCTAAGTAGTGTCACGTGAGATAAAGCTGAAAGAATGACACCAAATAGCCTAACACCTTTCTAGTTTTATTTTGAGTATATTCATACATTTCATTTGATTCATTTCCTATGAAACTCTTATGTGGGAAGTGTTCTTGGACATATTTAACATGTGGATTGAGTTAAAATTGGAGATAAAGGAGTTAATCTAGAAGATGGAATGCATAGAAGTTGAAGCCATAGTGCATTGATGAACGGGATGTTCCACAATATGTGTTTAAAATAGTACTACTGATAACAACAAACTTTGAAGAAACACAAAGTAACCAAAGTTTAATGAACTATTGAAGAACAGAAATTAATTCACAAAACTAAAACATCTAAAAATGTTCAAAAATATAAAAAAACATAACGGAAAGAAGATCAAGCCCACTGAATACACAATGTCCCTTTAAGATAATTACACCCCTCTAGTATCCGAGGTTTGATTTGGAATATGTATTCCCAGGATAGAAAGATCTCAAACACAAGTGCATTGATACCCAAGAAGCTGGTGTCAACGAGTCATTCAACGACAATAAAATACACGCAAAAAAAAATCTGCAGAAGAAGAACAAGTCATAAATATTCGTCAGTAAAAAGTTTGAATAATCAGTGGTATTTATAGCCAATACGCACTGTTTCCGAAAGGTTGCAACCTTTCCAAAAAACAACACGACCATTCAAGAAAGTTTACAACCTTNTACTGAATACACAATGTCCCTTTAAGATAATTACACCCCTCTAGTATCCGAGGTTTGATTTGGAATATGTATTCCCAGGATAGAAAGATCTCAAACACAAGTGCATTGATACCCAAGAAGCTGGTGTCAACGAGTCATTCAACGACAATAAAATACACGCAAAAAAAAATCTGCAGAAGAAGAACAAGTCATAAATATTCGTCAGTAAAAAGTTTGAATAATCAGTGGTATTTATAGCCAATACGCACTGTTTCCGAAAGGTTGCAACCTTTCCAAAAAACAACACGACCATTCAAGAAAGTTTACAACCTTTCAAACAATCATGAATGTTCTTGAAAGATGCAAACTTTCAGAATAGTCATCTTCAACTGCGGGAAATTCACACTAAAAGCGGAAAATGTTTTAAATAAAATGGGTTGCGCAGATCCGAGTCAGGTCGAAACGTTTTTGTTAATTAACAAAATTATTTAAACATTCTGTCCATTTATTTTATTTAATTAAATAAATAATTGATGAATTAATTAAAACAAACTTTGTCCAAAAAATAATCTCTGGATCGATCATTTTTCCAAAGCCAAAACCGATGCCAAAGCCAAAGCCGTAGCAGTAGTCAAACTCGAGCGAGCGAGCGACGACGATGATGGCGCGAGGGGGTCCCTCTTTTCAACCCTTTTATCAACCAATATAAGTGTTTCTCTATTTAAACAATACTATTTTCTCTTTGCCATATAATTTAATTTCATAATTAAATAATTAAAACAAACTTTTTTTAAAAAATAATCTCTCAATCAATTGTTTTCCGAAGCCGGAGCTGAGCGAGCGACGACGGCGGCGCAATGGGGTCTGTTATGCGGAATTCGAGATAATACGAGAAAATATAAACGCGAAAAACAAGACAACAGATTTACGTGGTTCACCAATAAATTGGCTACGTCCACGGGAAGAGGGAGAGCAGTTTTATTATGGAGAGGCAAGAACAGAATTACAGAATACGGTTTGCCATAGCGTCTATATATAGTGCTAAGCTACGCCCTAACAGGCTTGGGCCCAACATACAGAATTGACACATAATTAAGGGCCCAAAACAACAACATTGTATACCGTCGGGCCTGGGGCGTCTCCGCCCCCCCGGACCCCCAGGCCAGGGGGCGCGTCGCCCCCCTGGACCCCCCGACTCGCTGACCGGGCAGCGAGACCCCGTCCTTTCTGTTTGTAACGGGTCCGATTCAAGGCATTCAACAGGGTCCCTCTTTCAAACCCTTTAAACAACTAATAGAAGTGTTTCTCTATTTAAACACTTCTACTTTTCTTTCCACCACCAATGAGGGAGAAATATCTTTTTACTAAAGTATAAGTGAACTTTTGAAGATCCTCTCTTTTCATCTTCCCTCCATTTCCCATAAACTTTTGCTATATACCCAACAATCCCCCACATGAATGGGAAAGATTATAACATAAGGAATGCACAGACGAGTGTGTACTTTACAAGCAAGGATCAATTGCATCTGGATAATTAGGTTTTCCTTGGACTTTTTGTAGTGAACATATGTCGACTATACTCAGTTAATTGGCAGATCCAATATCTTTGAACCGTCGAGCTTTGGTGTATACCTAGACAACCATATGTCACACAATTAACCCTTTACCACTTATGGTTCTTAGAGTAGTGTTCATTTCATCCATTGAAACCTCTTGGTTTCGTGAATGTATAGAGAATAGACTTTTTTCGATAATTCTCATTGAAGCGGCTTACACTTCACTCGCATAGGTTCCATAGGTGATTTTAAACTGTGTCTTCTCGTAGATACACTTTTTGGTCAAAACTACCAAAATTAGCAAATCATAATAAACTTTAAGCTTATTAAGTTCATTAACAAGCCTTAATGTTTTAACCTTGTTCTCATACATTGTCTTTATCATGAGAATTAATTGAAATGATTGAAAATGTTGAACCATCAATCACAATTTTATTTTTCTCCTTGAATCTAGCTATTGGGATCTCAGCCTGCTAGATAGAGTTATTGACCTGACGAATAGTCCTAAGCTGTAAAGCTAATCTTTTAGATAATATTTCAAATGTCTCTCTTAGAAGGACTTCCATTAGTGGATCTGACACATTATCGCTTGATTTTGCATATTTAATTATGATGATTCCACTAGAGAGCAATTGTCATATGGTGTTATGCCTCCATCGTATATGAAGAGACTTCCCATTGTTCATGACGCTCTGTCCGAGCTATTGCTTGCTGAATATCACAAATGTATGCAAATAAGTCCCACTGGTTTGAGCCAAAATGGAATATCCTCTAAAAAATTCTGGAGCCATTAAACTTCTTCAACGACCTTATCTAAAGCAAAAATAGATTCCATGCTAGAACGAGCGATAACTGTCTGTTTGGATGATTTCCAAGAGATTGCCCGTCCACCAAGTGTAAACACATAATCACTTATGGATTTTACTTCATTTGACCTGGTAATCTAATTTGCATCACCATATCCTTCAACCATGAAATGATATTTTTTTAATGCAAAGCATATTGTTGTGTATGTCTAGATACCCTAGTTTGATAAGGATTACTAGTGAATAGACTAAGTTTGCTAATAGAACATGCTATATCTACTCATTTATAATTCATAATATATATCAAACTTCCCAACACGCTGCATATTTCAATTGACTGTTGCTTTCACCTTCATTCTTTTGAAATGTAAAGATGAAATCAATTGGAGTTTTGACAACGTTAAAATTTAAGTACTTGAACTTATTCAATACTCTTTCAAAATAATGATATTAAGATAATGCTAGTTCCTGAGGAGTTTTGAGAATCCTGATCCCTAAAATGAAATCAGCAACTTTTAAGTCCTTCATATCAAACTTGTTGGATAAAATGTGCTTAGTAGCATTTATATCTTCAATATATTTACTTATTATTACCATGTAATCAACATACAAACAAACAATGACTTAATTATTCAAAACGTTTTTAATGTAGACACACTTATCGCATTAGTTAATCTTGAATCCATTTGTCAATATTGTTTGCTCAAATTTGGCATGTCATTGTTTGGGTGCTTTGTGAAGCCCATAACGTGAGTTTACAAGCCTTCAGACTTTCTCTTCTTTACCAGGAACTATAAACCCTTCAGGTTGTTCCATGTAAAAACAATTTCTCCAACTCTCCATTTAAGAAGGTTGTCTTTACATACATTTGGTGGATTTAAAAATCATGCACTACCGCTGGCGCTATTATAATCATAATTGATGTTATCCTTGTTATTGGAGAGTGTGTATCAATTAGTCCAGACTTTTCTTTTGTCTCTATCCTTTGACTACAAGTCTACACTTATACTTATCAATAGTCCTATTGACTTTATTTTCATTTTAAAGATCCACTTTGACCCTAAAGGTTTTTTCCGAGAGGAAGATCAGTTAATTCCCAAGTAATGTTACTTAAAATTTATTTGGTCTAACTATTGATGACTTCTTTCCGATAAATTAACTCAGAAAAAGATATAGTTGCTTTAAATGTTTGAGGCTCATTTTCAAGCAAGAATTCAACAAACACTGGTCTGAAAGAAGTGGATTTCTGTTAGTAATTATTATGCCTAGGATCCTTATTAGCTAGTGTATTCACTATTGATTCTTCTCGTTGTCGTTTATGTATTTTACTTGTCGACTAATATTCAATTTTATATGGATAAATGTATTGAAGGAAGTCAACATTATCTGACTCAATTACCATATTCACATGAATTCCAAGATAATAAGATTTGTGAACAAAAAACCGATAACCCTTACTGTTCACAACATATCAAATAAATGCACAATCCACCTTTTTGGGTTCGATTTTCACCCTCTTGGGTAAAGGAACCTTTACCTTTGCTACACACCCCACACTTTGAAATGTTTCAAGTTGAGTCTCCTTCCTTTTCCTAACTCATATGGAATCGATTGCATTTTTCTACGGGATACCCATTGAGTGTCTTGGCAGTCGTAAGGATGGATACCCCACACAGGTTTTGCGGTGAACGACAACTAATTATGAAGGCATTCATCATTTTATTTAATAAAGTGTTCTTCCGTTTCCCCAAACCATTTAATTGTGGTGTTAGAGTACAATACTTTGATGAATAATACCATATTCCAAACATATGTCTACAAAATAAGATTTGTATTCTCCACTTCTATTACTCCAAATCATTTTTATCTTTAGATTCAATTTATTTTTCACTTTATTTTTGTATTACTTGAATACATTAATTTTTTCATCCTTACTATTAAGAAAATATACATAACAGAATTGAGTGCAATCGTCAATAAACGTTATAAAATTCTTTTTCCCACCATTAGATGGTAATGACTTCATATCACATATATTTGTGTGAATTAAGTCTAATGGTTTTGAATTCCTGTCAACAAACTTATAAGGATGTTTATCAAACTTACTTTCCATACAAATTTACCATTTTTATTTATCACATTTAAAATCAGGCAATACTTCTAAAGTAATCAATTTTTGCAAGGATTTATAATTTACATGTCCCAAAGTGCATGTGATAAATCATTTAACTCCAATAAGTAAACTGAAGCAAAATTTTTATTAATAATTTCAATAACCATTCCATTAAATTTGAAGGGGCCCTCAGTGAGGTAGCCCTTTCCTAAGAACATCTCATTCCTACTTAATTACAACTTTTTCACTAAAACGTAAACTCTTTCTGAAAGAGCAGTGTTGTAAAAACTAAATTCTTTCTACTATTAGGAACATGCAAAGAGTTGGTCAAAGTCAACACTTTGCCAGATGTCATTTTCTGGAAAGTGCACAGTGTACCCTGCATAATTTTATATATTCTTTTCTAGTTAAGTTTGACAGTAAAAATAAAATTCATAAAAATTAATTCATTTTTTCTTTAATTGTATTAATTTAATATGATAGCGACTTACAATTTTATTTTTTAGACGTTAAATGGGAAACATGTAAGAAAATTGACTTATTTTTTATTGAACCATTTTCATTTTCTATCTTGAATATATAGTAGCTTTAAAGAAATTACCTTGATAAATAATGCTCTAACACTTTGATAACATGTTAAAAATTAGAAGTTAGTTCAAACATTATAAAATCACATATACCTGCGACCCAGCCCACATTAATCTTTAAAAACTCACTTCAACTCGCCCCACATCCCAACCGCCCTGCACAACCTTAAACCTGCCCCACCTACATAGCATTAAACCCGTCCCATCAAGAATCCGCCCCAAACCATTGTAATCCCTATTTCCTACTATAAATGGGACACCTATATAGTATATTAATGTATATACTTTGAACGTGACAACTTGGAGAACTTGGGTTATTTTTGGACAACTTTGGTTGCACTTTTTATGGGTTCTTTTTTCATCCTTTCATTACTCTAATTGTTGTATGAATTCTTCAATCCGTGTAATTGTTATCCAAATCAATACTAGAAACCATTGTTTTAGGGTTAAGGCTACAAAACATGATTATATAACATTGTTTAGGAGCTGTGGAGATCATAATCATATTATCAACCCCGTGAATCAACTAAACCTAGTTTTGGAACCATTCTCGCAGGCTCCCCCTTCTTCTTTCATTGGGATAGGTTACTTAACAAACAAAGAACCGCACTAACTTTATTTTTGTTAAAATTGCACTTTCTTCATATTAATTTTAAACTTAATTTAGTTATTCTTATAGAAATTTAGTCCATGTGGGTTGTCATCGGGGGTCAAAAAAGAGCCACTATATTACTTGTATGGTACTTGGATGTGCGTTTGGATGCAATACATTTTTGGTTCTATTTCCAAAGACTTGAAAAAATAGCAAAAATCCTATTTTTGATGTTTTAAATTTAGTTTATATCTCTTGTATAGATTTTAAATTTTATAACAAATAATTCTTTTTCTTCCAAAATTTTGGTACACCTATAGATACTGGACATATGTGCCCGTGCTAGCACGAACCCAATATCTATTAGTTTTTGTTCCATTTTAAGTGACACAGATAAAATTTAGAGAGTTAATTAAATTATAACATGATTTTTAGATAGTTTAAGATATTAATTATTGTAAATTATCGTATCTTACATAATTTTAAATAATATATGTTTTTTTCCTTGTCCCAATATATAAGGCACAAATAGAATTACAAGATTCAATATATTTTTAATTATTGCATGGAACCGCACATGTAAAGCAGACCTATTGGTTGTCTCTTGTGTTGTTAAGATGGAATAACTAAAATATGAATCAGAAATATATTTACGTATACAAAATGTCAAAAGCCTCAAATCAATAAATAAGGTGAAATTAATCAAAGACCTCTACTAATTAAAAAAAAAAATTTCAAGGATAAAATCTCGTAAACCAATTAGTTGATGTAGAGGTCTTTAATTATCTAAAATAATACTCCCTCCGTCCACTATTAAAATTGCCATACTTTCCATTATAAAAGTCAAATCATAAAAACTTTAACTAACATTTTACAATATATTTTTTCATCGTATTGATATGCAAAAAATTGCAATTTAGTTTTGAGTATCTAATTTTTTTGTTTAAGATATCAAATTAATGTAACCTAATTTATCTTTGAAAATTAGTCAAATTGACTTTTGAAAAGCATAACATTACAAATAAATGTAAACGGGGGGAGTAATTTATCTACGGGGAAAAAAGTTGTAATTAAAACATAAATAAATAATAATGTGGGAAATGTTTGAACCCCATACCTTTGGGTTGAAATGTGAAGCCTAATCTAGTAGGTCAAATAGATGTTATGTAAATAAGCATATAGCTGAAGGAGACATGTGGACCTTAAGTTGTGTGCTTATTGCCACTTATATATAGCTTGTGATAGGTATTTGTTGGATGATGAATATCCTTGTTAGTACCACATGGATATCAATTGTCGCGCTATTCAAAAGAGTGGGTTTTGCGCACCTACCCAATATTTTGAATGGAACGTATGTCATAGATGTGATGTTCAAGATTACCATTGGAATGGTTTTCATAAAAATTATCGCCCTCCCCTGAGCCCTACTGTGATTCTTCTATTATTTGTGATGTTTGCAGAAGTAGTGATGTGATGGATGACGAATTAAAGGATCACATTGTTAATTACGTTATTGAAACATGTAATGGAGCAACAAAAATAATAAGGGATGCCATGGAAATAAGCGTCTCCAAACTCATACAAATGTAGACTATGGTTGACACTTATAATCTATATAATCTACGAGTTACAAGCCTAGCTAATACTCAATCAGAAAAAGATTGTGAATCCCTACAAGTAAAAAGCTATGAAAAAGTTGAGATAATGAGTCAATTTTGACTGTGGGAACAAAGCCAACTTCAAAAGTTTTAGGAGTATCTCTGCGATGATCTTGCTACTATGGCAACCCAAGTGAGAGAAGGAGGAGTTAAGCTCTGACAAGAGAAAGAACAATTCGGCTCAAATATTCAAGACTTGAAGGCTCACTTGAACAAAAAGATTGAGGCGCCAAATTCCCAATCACCATATATCATCGTTCATGACCTACAAGTGGAGTAGAAAGAGGAATCACAACAATTCAGCTATACTTTATTCCCTAGTGTCGATGTTGAACAGTGTTTTAAATTATGTTTCTTTGTAGTTGAGGCATCTTGGATCTCTTTAAAAATATCTTTCTACATTATCCTTGGATTAGGACATGAAACTCAACTTAGCTGCTGTTGGGAAAGACAAGGCACTAACAAAGAATGCCTGACAGGATAACAGCGGAAGAATACCCAAGTCTATACTTTCCCTTCTCGATTTGAACAAAGAGAAGACAAACAACCACAAGCAATATGATAGTAAGGCAGCAAGTAATTCAACCAAACAAATATAACAAGACAATAATAAACCAATCACACAAGACACCAAGATTTACGTGGAAAACCCTTCGATGTGAAGAGTAAAAAACCACGGGACCAAAAGCTCCACTATAATCACCAAGAGTTACAATATTGTTCTCCAAAATTGGCCACAAAAACAAGTGCCAAACAACGAGCAACAACAAAATAAGATTGCACCAAATCTAGAGAATTAAAGGAGCAAAATCACCAATTTCGCAGCTACTGTTCACGACAGCAAAACAGAAGCTGCAGGCCACCAAATCAAACTCTGTCAGTTCCTAATCAAAGATTGAGATGAATATAATATGCTGTCCAAAAATCATCTCAATCGGACAAGAAACAAAGCGGGAATCGCAATTTGAAGTTGGCTGTTAGGGCTGGATTTTGACTGCGAAAAACTGCTCTCTTTCTCTCTTTTTGGCTGCTGAAAAAACTCTTTGTGTATATGAAAATAAGACCTAAATAGGCTTATATTTGCCTCATAAGAATTGGCCTATGGGCAAAAATAGGTTGGTCCAAATTGGGCTTTTATCTATCCACATAGGAAGGGAAAAAGACCCATAACCCAACAATTCTCCCCCTCACGACTATGTGGAGGAGACCGCCATCCCGGCGACCATGCAACAATCTTCAAACTTCCCTCTTGGCAAAGCTTTAGTCATCATGTCGGAACCATTGTCATTTGTATGAATCTTTTCAAGCTCAAGCAACTTAGAATCCAACACATCTCGAATCCAATGGTATCTCACATCAATGTGTTTAGACCGACCATGGAACGTAGAATTCTTGCCAAGATGTATAGCACTTTGACTGTCACAATAAAGCACATACCTCTCTTGAGCACAACCAAGTTCCCCCAAGAATCTCTTCATCCAAAGCAATTCTTTACAAGCTTCAACGACAGCAATAAGCTCAGCTTCTGTAGTAGATAGAGCAACACATTTTTGCAACCTAGATTGCCAAGACACAGCTCCCCCTGCAAAAGTAACCAAGTACCCTGATGTAGACTTGCGAGTATCAACATCACCAGCCATGTCTGAATCAGTATAACCACAAAGAATAGGCTTCCCTGTACAAAAACACAAAATCAGACTAGAAGTGCCATAGAGATATCTCATAACCCACTTCACAGCATTCCAATGTTCTCTTCCCGGATTAGAAAGAAAACGGTTAACAACTCCAACAGCGTGAGCAATATCTGGTCTTGTAAAAACCATCGCATACATCAAACTACCAACAGCTGAAGCATAAGGAACTCTCTTCATATCTTCCTTCTCATCATCACTAGAAGGACACTGTTTCGTGCTCAATTTGAAGTGCATAGCTAAAGGTGTACTGACAACCTTAGCTTTGTCCATGCTGAATCTGCGAAGTACTTTCTTAATGTACTTGTCTTGTGATAATACCAATTTCTTGGCCTTTCTATCACGGACAATCTGCATGCCAAGAATCTTCCTTGCTGGTTCTAAGTCTTTCATAGCAAAAGACTTACTCAACTATTGCTTCAACTTCTGAATCCTGCAAGTATTATGACCAACAACAAGCATGTCATCAACATAAAGCAACACAATAATAATGTCACCATCATAGAACTTTTGCACAAAAACACAATTGTCTGAAGAAGTCTTCTTGAAGCCCTGCTGACTCATAAAAGAACCAAACTTCCTGTACCACTGCCTGGGAGCTTGTTTCAAACCATACAAGCTCTTCTTCAATTTGCAAACATAATTCTCTTTACCCTTGACTTCAAAACCTTCCGGTTGCTCCATATAAATTTCTTCATCTAAGTCACCATGGAGGAAAGCAGTTTTAACATCCATTTGCTCAACCTCTAAATCTAGACTTGCAGCCAAGCCTAGAACCACACGAATGGATGACATCTTCACAACTGGAGAGAATATCTCATCAAAATCAACTCCCCTTTTCTGATTAAATCCCTTGACAACTAATCTAGCTTTGTACCGTGGAACTGGATTACCATCTTCATGTTTCACCCGAAAAACCCACCTGTTTTTCAAAGCTTTTCTGTCTTTAGGTAACTTAACCAAATCAAAGGTATGATTATCATGCAAGGATTTAATCTCATCTTCCATAGCATCAAACCACCTTTCTTTTTCTTCACTTTCCATGGCCTCATCAAGACTCTCAGGTTCTCCCCCGTCAGTCAAGAGTACATACTCATTGGGAGAATAACGAGATGAAGGAATTCTCTCTCTACTAGATCGTCTGAGAGAACTCTCTGGAGCATCTATAATTGGTTGTTGGACAACCACATCATCTTGCACTGGAGCATCAACAACATCATGCCGGTCATTCTGAACATGATCACCATCTTCATTATCAACTTGATTTTCATCATTATGAAGATTTTCTTCCGGTGCAATAGTCAAAGGAACTGGATCAACATCAACTAAGCTCTCACTACTCTGAAAATCAGCCTTGTCAGCTTTGTCAAAATCTTCAATTGTTTGGTCTTCAAAGAACACAACATCACGGCTTCTAACAAGTTTCTTCTCAACAGGATCATAGAAACGATAGCCAAATTCATCTTGACCATAACCAATGAAGATACACTGCCTAGTTTTAACATCCAACTTTGACCTTTCATCCTTAGGAACATGTACAAAGGCTTTACACCCAAAGACTCTAAGATGATCATAAGAAACATTCTTACCAGTCCAAACTCTGTCAGGGACATCACCATCTAAAGCAACAGCAGGAGATAAATTGATAACATAAGCAGCAGTATTAAGTGCTTCTGCCCAAAAGGAATCTGACAGCTTAGCATCTGAAAGCATACATCTAACCCTCTCAACTAGAGTTCTGTTCATCCTCTCTGCTAAACCATTTAACTGAGGAGTCTTTGGAGGATTTTTCTGATGCCTAATACCCTGCTCTCTGCAATATCTATCAAAAGGACCAATATACTCACCACCATTATCTGAGCGGATGCATTTCAATGTCTTCCCTGTTTGTCTTTCAACCAAGGCCTGAAAACTCTTGAACACATCAAGTACTTGATCCTTGGACTTCAAAGGAAATACCCAGAGTTTGCGAGAATGATCATCAATAAAAGTCACAAAGTAAAGTGCACCACCATGAGATCTTACCTTAAAAGGACCACACAAATCAGAATGTACCAACTCCAGCAAATCAAGCTTTCTTGAAGGCGGATGACTCTGAAAAGAAACTCTTTTCTGTTTACCGGCTAAGCAATGAACACATTTCTTCAACTTTGCTTGTTTCACTCCAGAAAGCAAATTTTTCTTAGCCAAACTATCAATCCCCTTCTCGCTCATATGACTCAGCCTTCTATGCCATAACTCTGATGAAGTATCATTCTCCACCAAATTTACTGAGTCTCTGGACATGGAGCCCTGAAATACATACAAGTTAGACAACTTGTCACCACGGGCCACAACCATCAAACCTCTAGTAAGCTTCCACTGGCCAACACCAAGTGTATTAACATAACCCTCATCATCAAGATATCCCACAGAAATCAAATTCAAGCGAACATCTGGAGCATGCTTGACATTATTGAGAACTAGTTTGGAACCATTGTTACTTTCCAAACAAACTGTCCCAATGCCAATAACTTCAACTTCATGATTATTGCCCATTTTCAACGTTCCAAAATTACCTGGAGTATAAGAAGAAAATAATTCCTTCTTTGGCGTGACATGAGAAGTAGCACCAGAATCCACAAACCAGCTAGACTCATCACGAACAAGATTAATGGCATTTGCATCACAAGAAACAAGAAGATCATCATTAGCAACAACAGCAACACGATTTTCATTATCGCCTTCTCTCTTTTGTTGTCTCATATCTCTCTTGTGCTTGTAACAATATTTCATGATATGCCCATTCTTGTGGCAATAGTCACATGTAATATTCTTGTATTTAGACTTTGACTTGCTTCTACTTTTACCTCTATCATTCTGACCTCTGGACTTGTTTCTCCCCCTATCTTCAGTAACCAAAACATCGGAGTGTGAAGCTGAAGAAGATGAGGCTTGAGATCTTCTTCTCATTTCTTCATTCAAGACACCACTCTTAGTATATTCCATGGTTACAACACCACTGGGAGCAGAATTAGTCAAAGAAACTCGAAGAGTTTCCCAAGAGTCTGGCAGAGTATTAAGAAGCCAAAGTCCCTGTATCTCATCATCAAACTTTACACCCATTCCGGACAGCTGGTCAAGAACACCCTGAAAATCATTAATATGATCAGAAATAGGAGTGCCCTCTTTATACCTGATATTCATTAATTGTTTCAATAGGAACAACTTGTTGTTGCCAGTCTTCGAAGCATAAAGTGTCTCGAGCTTGTCCCACAAACTTTTGGCATGTGTCTCATTCACAATATGATTTCTAACATTATCTTCAACCCATTGTCTAATATAGCCACAAACCTGCAGATGCTCAAATTCCCATTCTTCATCATTCAAAGACTGAGGCTTATTAGAAGCAAACACAGGTAAATGCATCTTCTTGACAAATAGAAGATCTTTCATCTTGCCTTTCCAAATATGATAGTTACTACCATTTAAACACACCATTTTGCTCATATTTGCCTCCATCATTCAAAACGACAATCAACAATAACCAATGCTCTGATACCACTTTGTTGGGAAAGACAAGGCACTAACAAAGAATGCCTGACAGGATAACAGCGGAAGAATACCCAAGTCTATACTTTCCCTTTTCGATTTGAACCAAGAGAAGACAAACAACCACAAGCAATATGATAGTAAGGCAGCAAGTAATTCAACCAAACAAATATAACAAGGCAATAATAAACCAATCACACAAGACACCAAGATTTACGTGGAAAACCCTTCGATGTGAAGAGTAAAAAACCACGGGACCAAAAGCTCCACTATAATCACCAAGAGTTACAATATGTTCTCCAAAATTGGCCACAAAAACAAGTGCCAAACAACAAGCAACAACAAAATAAGATTGCACCAAATCTAGAGAATTAAAGGAGCAAAATCACCACTTTCGCAGCTACTGTTCACGACAGCAAAACTGAAGCTGCAGGCCACCAAATCAAACTATGTCAGTTCCTAATCAAAGATTGAGATGAATATAATATGCTGTCCAAAAATCAGCTCAATCGGACAAGAAACGAAGCGGGAATCGCAATTTGAAGTTGGCTGTTAGGGCTGGATTTTGACTGCGAAAAACTGCTCTCTTTCTCTCTTTTTGGCTGCTGAAAAAACTCTTTGTGTATATGAAAATAAGACCTAAATAGGCTTATATTTGCCTCATAAGAATGGGCCTATGGGCAAAAATGGGTTGGTCCAAATTGGGCTTTTATTTATCCACATAGGAAGGGAAAAAGACCCATAACCCAACAGCTGCACTAGTAGAGGATTGTATAAATGAGGATCATGGCCCGATATCCGAAAGTTTTCCGGTCGACATTGACATAATGACATTCCTCACATAAGGACCACAGAATAGAAGATAGTACATTCATTTCTTGGACCTTTTCTCTTTATACTGGTGCCCCTTGATCATGAAAGAAAAACTCATGTAAAACAAGGGGTGCAATTCGTATCCTCAAAGAGGTGGGAAAATGCTTTGTCACTTTTAGCGTGTTGCAGTGTTAAATTAGAAGCTACTAAATCGGAGGCAATCCAAGTTATTTTGTTTTTATTTTTGTAATATGACCATTGTTTATTTTATTTTTATTTGTTTAATAGTTTTGGGATTCTTAAAAAATTTATATGATATTTTTATGTAGTTAACTAGTCCTAGAGGCAACAGGGAGTTCTTCTACCCCTTATTTTAAATTTTAATTAATGCTCCGGAGACAAAACATCTTTTCAAGTGTGGGGGTGGAATTCTTCTAAATATATGATTCAAAGTGGATTTTGATTTAGGTTTGTTAACATTCGTGATAATTAGGAAAAGATATTTAAAATACTAAAAGATTTTAATTTGTTTTTTAAAAAAAGATCCTACCTGTCTCTTATCCTACATTACAATCCACAAAGTTTTATTTGATCTTGAATAATAATATTCTAATGTTAGTGGAGCATTACACAAGGGTAAGAGAATGGTTCATTTTGTTTTGCATGAGAATTCTTTTTGGAGAATGAGCGAAATTCTATTTTACACACATGATAACTTGTATGCTTTAGATGAGGCGCACATTAAAAGAAGGATATGTAATTTATATGACTTCTTGAATGAGAACTTGTTGGAAAGTGATTTAAAACAATGTAGGAACACGTAAATTAGGATATGGATATTTTTGTTTAACTAGTCTTCTGCATTCTCTTACTTAATTTCTTAGTGCTGTTGAAAGTGTTTTTAGTGGGTTATAGGACCTATATTTTATGATTAGATATTTATCTCTTAGACATTATATAATGTGGGTGTATTTTTGTTATTCAATAACTTCCAATTAATCAGACATTAAAAAGTAGTCATAGTTTTCCTTCTCTTTTTATTAATTCCGAATTTCTCTGTACTTCTTCTCCAACAAATTTTGCATCAAAGCATTCATGGAAACTAATGATAGTTCATTGAGTGTGCCCAACCTCATATTCATGTCTTCAATGGAGAAAGCTACAAATATTGAAGTATAGGTATGAAAATTGTAACATTTCAAAGATACAAGACGTGTTCTAGAGCCTAACTTGAGTGTCATAAGGTTTAGACACTGTTGTAAGGTCTATTTTAATTAATTTAAGTCATTTAGGAAGTCTAGAAACTAAAACGTCCATGACATTCGGAAACTAGTTCGATGAGGTACTAGCGTGCCTTAGCCTATCTAAGTAGCTTTTAGGAGTCGGAAAATGATGAAAAATTGGTGGAAGGGTGTCTAACATGTATTCGAGTTAATTCATAGTCGAAACGTCGGGGCACGACTCCCCAAGGACCAACCAAGGGCCCTTGAGGAGGAACCTTGCCTTTTGGGGTCAAATGATTGTCTAAGGTAGTGTGCACAGACGAGTTTCATCGACGTGGCATGTGTCAATTTGACAGGGTCATTTTGGAACTTAGCAATGGATGTGCATCACGGAGGGAGCAATGTCCGTCGTCTCAGAGACAGACCGTCGATCGGGGTCACGTCTATGAGGGCCTAAGTTGCTGCACGTTTTTAAGTTGGGTTTCATTAATTAATTAATAGGTTATTTAATTATTTGGGGTATTAGGTATGTCTAATTACGTTCGTTAACCCCCTATATAAATCCCTAACCTAATTAGACTAACCTAAACTCTAATAATTCCCAAACCCAAAACACTCTTCCTTTTCTCTTCTTTCTCTCTCCCAAAGAAACCCCATTCAAGACCAAAATAGAGGTGGGTTCAAGGGCTGCAAAGGGTCAATTTCCTCGATAAATCTTCATCAATTAGTAAGGTATGAGATCTCTTTCACCTTTGTGACCTTTTTCCTCAAAGGTTACCATGAAATTGATTTCAAAAGTTCAGTTTTCAAGTGGGTTTCATTCAATCTCGAAATTGATGTTATGAATTACTTTGTTTATGATTTATTTTGGATATTATGAATATATTAACATGTAATTTAACTCAATTATGATATATCTTAAAGGATTTACCTAGTTTGTAGAAGATGACTTTCACCCCTTAACCCTAGGTTGTGATCTTAAAGTTAATAGAGTAATGTTGGTTCAATTGAATTGATTATTAGTTGTATTACTATCCTATGATGTTATTGTATTAATCATGACTAAATTAGTGTGATTTATAGTCCTATGATGCCATTTCTTTAGAAGTTGATCTAGGTTATGAAGTATGTTGTGAATTGACCTAAGTATCATATCTTAAGTTATGAACTAATATTGGATTGTTATGTAGTGACTCAATTATCCTTGTTATCATGTTGTTTATGGTTATATGATTAGAATATATCCTAATTGGTTTTAATTAAGGGTTGATGGTAAAACCTTGATGATGAATTATGAAGGAGACTTGGTAAGTCTTGTTATCCTTATTATTTACTTCAATTATGGTTAATTACGATTAAGTCATGATGTTGTATTGTTGGAGTATGCCTTGTATTAGGATTTATATTGTTGGTATGATGTTTAATTGAAATGTCTTTACTATGGTTTGTGAGTTGTTCTCTATGATGTAAATCTTGTAAGGATGGTGAATGATTTACCAATGTGCCTTATCATGATATAAAAATGTTAATGTGCTAACCTTACCTATATGAATTGTAATACAAGGACAATACTCATGCAATTCTTATTGAGCTTTGATGATGATGGTTATACAAGGGTTAGACCCTATGACCTACATTAAGTTATGATGATTAATAAATGTGATAAATACATTTTAAAAAGGGACTTAGCATAGCACCGAGTGAACTTGACAATGGGATGTGTTGACTTTTCTTAAAGGGAGATTCACCCTATAGTTCCACATGAGGTGTTGTCTCCCCTATGATGGATACTCATCCATTGGATTTTCATGAGAGGAGGACCCAATTTCCAAGTTGTATGTAGGGGGATTATACCTATCTCTTAGTTCTTGAACTATGTTGAAAATACTAGCTAGTGGATATACCTAGAAAGCTACGTTAATGTTTGGTTTTACTTTGGCCGGTAGACCACCCTCCGTCAGTATATGGTTTTACAAAACGGTATTCCATACTTAGATCTTCTAATCTATGTCGATTTAGGAAAATGTTCCCTAAACTAAAATAAAGTAATGAAGTACAAACCAACTACGGTGACTTGAGAGGTTGACTTAGCTTAGGTAGGGGTATGGGACTCTACCTATAGGGGTATGGGAATCTACCTATGCCTTGCACTAGTTTGCCTTGAGGGAAACCTTAGGAGGATTTTCTTATGTATTTATATGCTTATAATGGTACATGATATGTATATGATGAACTTGCACATTGTTGATAGAATACGTTGATTAATTTTACTTACGAATATGTGATGGTTTAAATTGTTAAAGTATGATGATATGTACTCTTAAATGCTATCCTATGTGATGTTAGAGGTTGGTCATGATTCTTGTTGCATGACATGATTGATTAAGGTTATGGATCTTTGCTTGGTCATTGCACTTGTTTATTTCATTGGGGTTCTAGGGTAATTGTCTTACTTTTGTTATGTTATGATAAACTATTATTCATGCTTATGGTTACTATGACTTGATGATAGGGTTACTTGAATATTTATTCAATTATATGATATGCATGTTGACTTGACTAGATTAGTATTGTTGGTCTTTGTGACGTACATGCTTTGGACTTAATGAATATGTCTAATTGATTGGTATGGTCTTGTTGAATGTGCATAAAGGTTTTGAAAGTAAATTGCATACTTAATGAAATATCCCTTTTTAGCATGATTTGATATTATACGTTTGCATATGGTCGTATACTTTATAGAAGTGGTGTACTAACCTGATCTCCCTTTTCCCCAACATTTTAGGTTTCGGTCGTTGAAGGAATTTATGGAAACGAACTTGAAAAAGACTTGGAGTTCTTAATCATCCAAGTTGGGTATGTCCTCTCTTTTCGAGGGCAATGCCACTATCAAGCCTATTATGTTGTTTTAGTTTTAAGACTCATATGTTTCTTTCCTTTTTATTTGGATACTAGGAAATTAGGAAAGCAGTTAACGCCTAAATCAGATGTGAGATTACCAAGGATGAAAAATTGTACAACGGAGGAAACTTCCCGAATAAGCTATTTACTGACAACCCAAGAAGCCTCAACTCGGTCAATCAAGCTAAAGAAGCTGCCACTTGTCCCTCTAGATTGTTGTACGATAAATACAACCCGTCTAAAGATGTAAGATTTCTATTAGAACCTGGAAAGAGTCATGTGAAGTTGTTATTTCTGAGAGCCAGTTTTACTAACTTCTTTAAAGATCCAACTTGGTAAGGAATCTGTCCCACAAGAGTGTTGTGGTCCAGGACAAGGTTCTTGAGGTTAACACAATGTGATAGATTAAATGAAATTTCCCCTGTCAGATAGTTGAAACTCAAATTCAAGTTTTGAAGTCTTTACAGCCTGCTAAGTTGTTGAGGAATTTTTTCATGGAAGGCATTTTCTGCGAGGTCAAGCGAATTAAGAAAAGAGAGATTTCATAGATGAGTTGAGATCATACCTGCCAGCCTCATCGCTTCGAGATTCAACTGGATGACTCTTCCGTGTCTCAGATCACATTTTACTCCAGTCCACTGACAGAAACGAACATAATCATTCAAAGAGGCGAAAAATCTTGATGGATCCTCACTTATTTGGGACTTGAATCCAAGTAAGGCAAGCAACCGGATGACTCTTCCGTGTCTCAGACCACATTTTACTCCAGTCCACCGACAGAAACGAACAGAATTATTCCAAGAGGCGAAAACTCTTGATGGATCCTCACTTATTTGGGACTTGAATCCAAGTAAGGCAAGTTTATCAGTTTCATTAGAGCAAGAAAAGCAGAAGATGCCGCCTGTTGGAGAGAAAAAGAGAATAAAAACACAAGAAACACAGTATGGATAGCCGGAAAGCTGTGGAAGTTAAAACTTGCTGTGAAAGTTTCCATTCTGCAAAATGTCAAAAACCAATATATAATAAATATATTCAAAAATCAATGATATCCAATATCTAAAGTGTAATCTTGAAGATTCTTAATTAGTACTAAATTGATTTTAATTTTAGTTTATGAGTGAAAATATGATATGAATTTGTCAAATTTTATAATTTTATATCGATATTATGTTTTGATTAAAAAATAATTAATTTTATTAAATTCATAGATTACAAACTTAATACACTCGTATCATCAATTAAACCTTTGTCCTACCACCACAATCAATATTACATTTCTAAACAAACTTCATTTGATATGACTCATCGCAATTATAATATATTTTTGTTAGAAAAGGAATTCAACATTTTTTTATATTTTGTGGAATTGTATTGTTAAAATTGTACTTGAAAAATAAAAAAACATGATAAAAATAATATTATGACATGTGAGTGATGAGTAATATAAATTCTGAATGAGAAAGGGAGGAATAAATTATGGATCAAATAACTCAAATTAAAGCAAAGAAAGTTAATATAATTTCATGAGTAAAATAACCAAAATATGATATTGTATTCATTCCTTTTTTTTCTTAACATGGGTTGTAATCCTCCCTTCTTTCTTTTGGTGAAAACTCCATTAAAAAAATTAAATTCAAACAAAGAAAGTGAAGCTGAATAGACAATGAATATCACATTACTCAACATGCCAAAGCTCATAAATATATTTTTTACTTTTATTGGGTTATGATGATTGTTATCAAAATTCAGTACTTAATTAGCTTTATACACAAAAAACTCACATGAATCTGCATATGAAAATTCAATAAATTTGACCTACTATTGACAAAATATAATAATAATAATAGTAAAAAGAAAAACACAGACAAAGAATTGTGCTAACAAAAAAAATCATATCAGAACGAAATGTGACTTACCCCATTTGTATTGGCACAATTCAAAGTGCAGTTCTATGCAATTGACACTGAAGCATCTCATCAATTGATTTTCCCTATAACAAAAAAAACCCATCTCATAAGCTATTGACACAAAATTACAACATTTATTTTTCATCAGAGATTAAAATCTTAAACATCAGTCAAACATCATAAACTATATTATAAGTAAGTGTAAGAAACAAAATAAAAAATAACTTAAAATAACATGCACAATGCAGCATCCAAAAGAAAAATGTTCCAATGCTCTCTATCAAACTCATAATAGAATAGAATGTAAAAAGCAAGAAGAAATACATATATGAAATGAAAAGACAAGGATCATAGTAGGGAAAGTAAAGAGACAACAGTTTCTTTAGAAGATTATTAATGAATAATTATCTTTTTAATGTATTTATTTCATGTAAAAATATATATTTTAAGTACAATATGATATGATTATTATTTAATATTTTATTAATTAAATATTTTTATTTAATATAAGGATAAAATGGTAATCCAACATTGTATTTTGATGCTTCCCACTTATAATAATATATGATTAAGTGTTCTATGACCTTTATGTGGTCTTATTTCATTGATGTATGGGCGAGGCCCTAATTTGATATACTCATGTTAGATTGTTATGAGATCAGACATGCTTTTGAGACTATGTTATATTTCTATGTATATCTATGTGCAATAAAAGTAGAAGACTAAGTAATCTCCATATACGAAGGGTCTATGTATACTCGATATATATATACTATGTGTATGTAGAGGTCTAGGTAAACCTCAATGTACAAGTAGTAAAAAGTTTTAGATTTTCACTAATTTGGACCTATGAATGTTATGATGTAAGCTATGAGACTAGTCTTAGTCCTCAAAAAAGACGACAATGCCAGTTACGTCTAGGGGGTATTCTCGCATATGACAAAAACTTTACTCAAGTCTCAATATCTTTGGGACTTAGTAGGACATGGATAAACAAATCCTGATGAAGTAGATAGGCTGCGAGACAACAAGAAAATAGATGCAGGTGTTGTGTTTATCTAGCACGCTGTCCATTACAGTGCTTTTTCATAAATGGGAACAACAACAACATCAAAGCAAGCATGTTCCATTATGCAGAAAGAGTTTCAAGAAGAGTCAAAGGTCATTTTGGTGATACTGCAATCACATCAGCTTGACTTTGAAACCTTGATTATGAAAAGGGGTGAATCTATTGCTAGTTTTCTGTCAAGAGCAATGAAAATTGTCAGTCAAATGCGATCCTATGGAGAGAAGGTTACTGATCAGATTATCATTGAAAACTTATTGACAAGCTTGAATCCAAAATTTGATCATGTTATTGTGGCTATCGAACCATCTAAGGATATATCAGTTTTTCCTTTGATTAACTGATGGGATCTGTTCGCTCATGACGCGAGAATCCATGAGAGAATCAATCGATCACTAGGCATTCCAAGTCAAAGACACAAGCACTAAGAATGGAGAATATAATGGTCCATCAAGTTGAGGTCGAGGAAGAGGAGGATTCGTGCTGGTCGAGGTGGTGGTTATAGAAAAGGCAGAGGAAGAAATAATGGGAACATGAAGTCCAATAAGCAAGTCCACACAAAGAATGGCATTTAATGTCATCATTGCCACCGCTATGGGCACTTAAAGGCTGATTGTTGGTTTAAAGACCAAAAAAGAAATTTTGTAGCAGAAGAAAATAAGGAAGAAATTATCTTTTACGGCGTGCATTGTTACAAACCATAAGCCAAGTGATATATGGTTCGTAGACAGTGGTTGTTCAAATCATATGACTGGGGCGAAGTATATGATCAGAGAGCTTGATGAGAAGCAAAACAAGAAGGTGTAGCTTGGAAGCACAAAAGAGATGCAGGTTGAAGGAAAGGCAAGGTGGCCATAAGCACTAGCCACAACAAAGTTAAAATGTTGGATGATGTTCAATTCATACCAAATTTAGGATTCAATTTGTTAAGTGTTTGAAAACTAATGGTTGAGGGATATTCTCTTTTGTTTGATGATGATACTTGTGTAATTACAAATAAGGAGTCGGGAAAAAAGGTTCACATCACCATGACACCAAGCAATATGTTTCCGCGGGACGTTTCTAACATGCAAAATTTTGCTCTCGCTGCAAGTGCAAAGATTGACTCAAGGCCATGATATTTGAGGTACATTCATCTAAATATAGAGGGACTGAAATTGCTAGGTGATAAAGGTATGGTTCTTGGATTACCAAAAATTAGCTCTCTTGATTTATGTGAAAGATGCATTTATGGGAAAAAAACTAGAAAATCTTTTCTTGTTGGAAAATCATTGAGATATTCAAAATGTTAGAATAAATACATGTTGACTTATGTGGTCCTATGCAGACTAAGTTCTTAGACGGAAGTCCTTATTTCTTGTTATTTATTGACGATTATAGTCGCATGAGTTGGGTGTATTTTCCGGAGAACAAGTGAAAAACATCTGACAAATTTCAGAAATTTAAAGCTTTTGTGGAAAACCAAAGTAGCTGCAGTATCAAAGTTCATCACACAGATAGAGGAGGAGAGTTTTTGTCCAACGAATTCAATTTGTTTTGTGAAAAAAAGGGTATCCATAGGGAGTTAACAACTCCTTATTCTTCGGAGAAAAATGGTGCCGCTTAACGGAAGAACAAAACCATTGTGGAGATGGCAAGAAGCATGTTGCGAGCAAAAGAACTCTTGAATCAGTTCTGGGCAGAATATGTGGAAGCATCTTCTTACTGAATGTTTCACTAACAAAAGCCGTCATGAATAGAACTCCTTACGAGGTTTGGCATTGTAGGATAACAAATGTAAGTCATTTATGGGTTTTGGGATGTGGTTCTTATGCGTTGGTAAACACACAAGCTCGTCAAAAGCATGATGAGATATCTAAAAATTCCATTTTTGCTGGCTATTGTACTCAATCCAAAGCATGTAGATTGTATAACCCTCTCTTAATGAAATGATCTCAGTTAGAAGGGGTGTAATATTTGATAAAAATACAAGTTTAAAATGTAATAAAAATTTGGTCCAAAATGAGATTCCCATGCCTCTTGGAATCACTGAAGAAGAAGAAAAAGGGTTAACCCCTGCAAGTTTACTTTCATGTTCTTCCATGAGATTACCAACCTTACCGATTTCAGCAACTCATGAAGAGTCTTCAGATAGGATAGGCCCATTAAGAAAATCAACAAGGCTCACAACGCCAAATCCCAAGTATGTTAATAACCTTTATGCGACTTGTAAACTTGCCTTTTCTGTTTCAGATCCCATAAATAATGAAGAAGCTGCAAAAAAAAAAAAAGAAGAATGGAAGAAAGCAATAATGGAGTAAATGAAGTCCATTGAAAAGAATGGAACATGGGAAATGATGGTGTCTAAAACAATTTGTTTTTTTGCAGATGGTAGCCTACGAAATCACAAAGCTCGTCTTGTGGAAAAAGGCTATGCACAACAGTATGGTGTTGATTTCGAAGAAACATTTTCTCCAGTAGCTCGATTTGAAACAGTAAGGTTGGTTCTAGCATTGATTGCACAGTTGAAATGGCCAGTTTACCGATTTGACGTCAAGTCATCATTTCTCAATGGAGACTTACAAGAAGAAGTCGATGTTACTCAACCTGAAGGTTTCATAATGGAAGGAAATGAAACCATGGTTTTTAAGGTGAAAAACACAGTGTACGGCTTGAAACAAGCCCTCGAGCGTGGTATAGCAAGATCGATGGTTACTTCCAGAAAAATGGATACATGAGAAGTGGTAATGAACCCTCCTTATATTGTGAAGAAGGAAGGTAATGATTTCATCATTTTATGTCTTTATGTTGATGATATCATTTACAATAGCCCTTCTAATTCTCTTGTTGATAATTTCAAGTCTCAAATGATGAATGAGTTTGAGATGTCGGATATGGAGTTATTGCATTATTTTATGGGCCTTGAAGTCCACCATACCGAGGATAGAATATTTCTTTTGCAAAGGAAATATGGTAGAGACCTTCTCATTAAATTTAGCATGCTCAAGTGCAAGCCTTTGGCTACACCAATGAATATTAATGAAAAATTCCAACAGGTGAATGAATAAGTTTTTTTTTATTTCTTTAATATGAACTTTTGTATGATTTGTAGAGAGATGTTTAAAGGGTTTTACTTCCATCACAAACTCACAATCACATAGGTTTCAAAATATGGTTTTATTCTCATAGACCCAATTTGATAGTTTTCGTCTCCAAAAATTTGTGGGGCATTGAAGGAAAGATTGCTGCTTGTCATTGGTTTTGAAAAGCCTATGTGTTGAAAAATGCACGGGTTGAAAAGGTATCCTTGATGGGTTAAAATGGGTAGCCTTGGCGGGTTGAAAAAGTAGCCCTTACGGGTTTAAATGTATGATAGTTCACTGGAAGATTTCATAGATTTCTTAAGATTAATGAAGCTCCTGATACCAGTGTTGGTGTTCTTTAAAAAATGGGGCAGAACAAAATGATTGAAAATGTCTTTTTGAGATTGAAATAACTTTCAATAATTTTTATTAAGTATTGAGGGGCTTTAAATAGCCAACATAAAATTCATAATCTGCATAATTTAAAGTTTAAACAACATAAAAAATCTCAACATCATAAACAAACTAACAATAATTCAAAATTCAAATTTATTTAAACTAAATACTCCCCCCGTTTCAAAAAGAATGACCTCCTTTCCTTTTTCGTCTGTTTAAAAAGAATGACCTCTTTCTTTTTTTGGTAACATCAAATTTCACCTTTCCACGTGGCATGTCAAAGTCCACAAGATTAATGAAATATTTTGTCCATTTCACATAACTTTAATTTAGGACCACAAGATTTAAAAGTCTTCTTTATATTCTTAAACTCTGTGCCAAGTCAAACCATGTCATTCTTTGTGAAACGGAGGGAGTAACTTATTTTGCAAAAAGTAGTTGCAGTAACTAAAAGCAAATTTCAAAACATAGCATATGCAAGGAGGTTCAAAGCTTAGTTGGAGGTTTAATATATCTGACGCACACAAGAACCGAAATTGCAGTTTTTGTTGGTGTTGTTTCAAGGTTTATGGGCAACCTTAAAAGGTACATTATGGAGTAGCAAAGAAAATCTTGTGGTACATTGCTGTAACTTTTGACTACGGCATTTGGTACTCAAATACAAATAATTTCAGATTTTGTGGGTAAATCAGTTATGGATATTCATTGGACGACAGACAAAGTGTTTCAGCAAAAGTATTCACCCTAGGCTCAGGTACGGTGACTTGGAGTTCAAGGAAGCAAGATACAACTACATTGTCAACCTCGGAAGCTGAGTATATTGGAGTAACTTCAGCAGTTTGTCAAGTCATAAGGATAAGAAGAGTATTAGCAGAACTTCAACAAGTGTAGAGGGGAGCAATTGATATATTTTGTGACAATAAAGCAACTATCAACATGACCAATAATCCAACATTCCATAGCAGGACAAAGCCTATTGATATTCGTTATCATTTTATTAGTGATTTGGCAGCGAAGGAGGAAATATTGTTGGAGTATTGCAAGACGCAAGACCAGCTGACAGATGTACTAACCAAGGATTTATCTATAGAGAAATTCTGCTATTTCAGAGGATTATTTATTGTCTGTAGTATTGAATCAAGAGGGAATGTTGAAAAGTGATTCAAAACAAAGTAGGAACACGTAAATTAGGACATGGATAGTTTGGGTAAACTAGTCCTCTGTAATCTGTTAGGTAGTTTCCTACTGTTGCTGAAAGTGTTTTTAGTGGGTTATAAGACCTATATTTTAGTATTAGTTATTTATATCTTAGTCTATATATCATGTGGGCATATTTTGTTATTCAGTAACTACAAATTAATCAGAAATTAAAAAGTAATCGCAGTTTTCCTTCTATTTTATTATTTTTAGATTTCTCTGTACTTCTTCTCCAACAGTACTACTATGTATGATTTTGCTAAGTTATTAAAGTCAATTCTTGAGGCTAGGAGCTTTTGAGGGGTCATCTGCATGATTTATATTAATTTTGTGAACATGCTTGGTGTGACATGTGCGATCTATGTAGTTGTAGTTCAAGCTTAGATGTCATGTGTCAACAAGTATGTTTGAGTCGACCCCTGGTGTGGATGCAAAGAGTTGTTCAAAGACAAGCAAGGCTTCAAGTGTAGGGTAGTTATATGACCAGATGTGATTTTATAGTTCAGTTCTAGAAAAAATTCTATAGCATTCTCATGTTTTATTAGTGATTGTATCCATAAACTAAAATATGTAATGCTCTTGTGTAGGATGGATTTGCGTAGGAATTTAAGCTAAAAATAGAGATAAAGGAAATCATGAAGATGGAATGGATAGGAGTTGAAGCTATAGTGAATGGACGAATGGAAGTGATGAAAAACCAATGGAATAGAAGTTGAAGCAGAAACCACACAACAGCGTGACAAGTTTGTTCCACGGAGTTGGGCAGCGTTTTTGGACTTCGTGAAGCAGAAAGGTCCTTGGTAAGTCCATGCCACGGACATAGGCACAAAATGGATTTCAGCAAATGGGCTTCGCCACGATAGATCCATGACACAGACCTGTGACAGAAATTTTTGTACTTCAGTTCTACTTGAAGAAAATACAAACATAATATCTCTTCTATATTTGAAAAAAAGAAACTTATTTTTGCGAACATTTAAAAAGTTAATATATCATTTAAAAGAAATCAAGAAAGTACATAATTACATATTCACAGTATGAAAATTCATAGAGCACACGAGTTGATTCCCTCTAACTATGAAAATATAATAGTTAGGAAGCAATTATGTATTAAATAGCTTTTCTCAATTTAATTTTAGTTACCAACATATTTACTTTAAGTTGCAAAAGAAACGTCTGTATCACTGTATGTACCTAGCTCTATGTTTTTATTAAGTGGAATCCTATAGAGACAAATGTAAGCAGAAGTTAGAAGAAACTTTTATAGAGTTAAACTCTATCTCACGAACATGAGAAAATAAAGTGAAAAACTCCTAAATGTCTTCCTCACCATAGAAGTGACACACTTCACAATGATAAGAGGAACTCTACTAGACACGACTTCATAGATACCCAAGAACTTTTAAAAACCTGTCTCTGATACTAAGTATAGCATGCCCCAAGCCTACACCCCTGAAGTGGTCGGTATTCGAGAACTATTTTTTGTTCCCAAGTAAACCCTTGGCCTGACTGACTACTTAGCACTAGACATAACTCAATAAAACTTGAATAAATCTCCGCTCAATCCAGGTAATAACCTCTCACCATACATTCTGAATTTCACCTACACCTTTCACCATTTATTGTTTGTGTCACTCTCACACCCTTCACCTGCTTTGATTGCTACAATCTATAAACACACATAAATATTGTAAATGCAGTGCCTCTTCTTGGGTTCACTTTCCCACGTCCTATTTTATTAATTTAATGCTTAACTCTACTATTCTTCTATATCGGCTACCAGGAGTCCTACTATAGACACAAACTAACTCCCTACTGTTGTGGCTGCAACAAAACTTAAACAAATCCCCGCTCAATCCAGGTAACGAGGTCTTTGTTGGAATTAATGCATCAATGTTTAGTCTTTCGAAATTGTCCCTCAGTTTTTCAAGAAGTCTCTTTAGAATTTCATAGTACATGTATCTAGTAAATTGTGATACATGTAATTAGTTATTTGTGAAAGACTTTTTGTTTTCTATTTTGAGTAGTATAAATAGTGATGTAGTTGATGATTGTAATCATCTCAAGTAGCGTTAAGTAGCATATAATAAATTTGAACATTCTCTAAAGGTACTATTTTCCTTCCATACTTAAAATTGGTATCAAGAGCAAGTTTTTGTTCTTAATTTGTGGTTAGGTGAAGAAACAAAATATGGTATCCAAAACAAATGGAGGTGCTGATTCTTCAATTGTTCTTACTCCATTTTTTGATGGAACTGATTTTGAATAATGGAAGATAAGAATGAGAACACATTTGAAAGCTGAAGGTTTTACTATTGTTGCAAATGTCTTTGAAGATCTAGATAAAGATGGTTATCTTACAGCAGCAGAGATGAAAAATCTTGAGACTAAGTATCGTCAAGATGCAATATCCTTGAGAAAAATCCAAATAAGTGTCTCAAGAGAATATTTTGTGAAATTGCTACTTGTGAGGCTGCAAAAGGAAACTTAGGATTCTCTGGAAACTGAGGTGTATGGTGGCGAAAAAGTACGCACTAGAAATCTTCAAACTCTTAGAAGATAGTTTCAAAATTTCAAGATTATAGATTCTGAAAAGAAAATGATGAATATTGCACAGGAGTAATGAATATTGTTAATTAAATAAGAAATCATGGTGATACAACTCCTAACCAACAAGTTGTGGAAAAGATTCTAATTAGTGTCACAAAAAAGTATGAGTACGTTGTTGCTATCACTAAGGAGACGAAAGACCTTTTAAGCTTTCAATCAAAGAGCTAGTTGGATCATTTCGTGCACGCGAGAAGTGAATATTTTTTCGTGAAGATCAACCCAAAGAGACGGCTCTCCAGTCTAAATCAAATGAGAATTCTCAAAATTTCTCAAAAAATAAACAAAAGAAGAATTACAAGCCAAAAAAGAAGCAGGATCATGATGGTTCTTCCAAGAAGGTTGAGAAAAAGGTGAGAAAAACTCTAGTCTTTTTGTAAAGTTTGCAAAAAGACTAATAAAAATGTAGAAAATGTTCGCATAAAGGAAAACCTTCTCTTAGCTTCTGAATTTGATGCTTCCAACAAAAGCAATTAATGATATGTTGATAGTGGTTGTAGTAATCACACGAATGGAGATGAAAAGGTTTTCCTCTCAATTAATAATAGCATCACTACAAAAGTAAGAATGGAGAATGGAGCCTTAGTTGATGCGAAAGGTAAATGTACTATTTCGATCAACATGAAAGGAAGCAGTAAGCAAATTCATGATGTTCTTTACGTTCCTGACTTGGAAGAAAATATGCTTAGTGTTGGTCAACTCATGGAAAATGGTTATTCTCTTGTGTTTACAGATAATTATTGCAGGATTTATGATAAAATTGAGCCAAATCAAGTCATTGTTGAAGTAAAGATGATAAAAAGAAATTTCCCTATGCAATTTCCCTACAATGCATTAAAAATGAAATTATAGATGATTCATGGCTTTGGCACAAAAGTTTTGTCACTTGAATTTTCATGGTTCGAAGCTTCTCAAGAAAAAAGACATGGTGCAAGGCCTTCCTGAGATACATACTGAGGTGAATCCATGTGAAAGTTGTATCATGGGAAAGCAACATAGGAAGTCTTTTCCAAATTGGGTGTCTTGGAGAGCAAGTGTACGTATCGACATTTGCGGACCAATGAAGACTCCAACTCTTGGAAGTCAAAGATATTTTCTAATTATTATTGATGATTTCTCAAGAATGACTTGGGTCTATTTATTGAAAGAAAAGTCTGAAGCATTTGCTACACTCAAGAAATTGAAAGCCCTTGTTGAGAAGAAAAAATGTTGAAGCATCAAAACCATTCGCAGTGATGTGAATACACAAGTGTAGAATTTAAAGAATATTGCAAAATGAAGGCATTCATAAGCATTTACAACAGGGTATACTCCTCAACAAATGTGTATCTGAAAGAAGAAATAGAACATCTGTTGAAATGACCATAACTATGATGAATGAGAAAGGTCTACCAAAATATTTTTGTGCAGAAGCAGTGCATACATCAGTATATATCCTTAACAGGTGCCCGACAAAGGCACTAAAGGACAAATCCCCAATTGAAGCTTTTAATGGAATGAAACCTTCTATATGTCATTTTAAAATTTTTGGGTGTATTTGTTACGTTCATGTACCTGCTGAGAAAAGAACAAAATTGGATGAAAAAAAGTCAAAAATATATATTTCATGGTTATAGTGATATGACAAAAGGATATAGGCTTCTCGATGTCAAAACTAACAAACTTGTTGTTAGTAGAGATGTCATTTTGGATGAAAAACAACATGGAATTGGAAGGATAAAAATATAGAGATTACTGTTGTCATATCTTCATATCAAGAAGAGGATGAGAAAGAGAAAGATGTCACTCAAGGGGGAGAAATCTCATATTCACATGATATAGAACCACTTCCAAGAGGAACAAAAATATTGAGTGACATTTATCAGAAATGTAACTTTGTCGTTCTTGAGCCAGAAAATTATAAAGAAGCAATAAAGAATGACGTTTGGAAGAAATCCATGGAAGAAGAAATTCGTATGATTGAAAAAAATAATACTTGGGAGCTTGTGGCTATACGCAGAGAAACAAAAGTTGTATGTCTAAAATGGATTTACAAAATCAAACTCAATCAAGAAGGAGATATTCAAAAGAACAAATCAAGGTTGGTTGCTAGAGGCTTCAAGCAAAAACCAGGTATTGATTTTTATGAAACTTTCTCTCAAATTGCTCGTCTTGAGACAATTAGAACTTTATTGTTATTGCTTCACAAAAAAGACATTTAAACTTGATGTTAAATCTACATTTTTTGATGAACAGATTTTTTGTTAAGCAACCTCAAGAATGTTTTATTCAAGGGGGATAAGAGAAGGTGTACAGGCTAAAAAAAGCTCTTTACGGGCTGAAGTAAGCTCCAAACCTGGTACAATGAAATTGATACATACTTTATGAAGAATAATTTTCAGAGAAGTAAAAGTGAAGCCACTTTGTATGTGAAGAAAAAGATGACAGCATTATCATTGTTTGTCTCTATGTGGATGATCTGCTCTTAACAGGAAATGATGTAAAGATGATGCAAAAATTCAAACAAGATATGATGCAAGCCTATGAAATGAGTGATTGGGTTGCTAAGTTATTTCTTGGGCATCGAAGTTTCTCAAGTGAAAGAAGGAATTTTCATTTCTCAGAAGAAGTATATTAAAAGTACTCTTCAAAATTTCAAAGTGACGGATCGCAGGTGTATGTCCATACCATTAGCAGCAAATGAGAAGTTTAGAAAAAATAATGGAGAAAAGAAAGCTGATAGATCACTTTATAAGAGCTTGATTGGAAGTTTTCTGTATGTTACTTCAACTAGGACAGATATTATGTTTGCAGCTAGTTTATTATCCAGATTCATGCAAGAACCAAGCCAACTGCATTTTGGAGCTGCAAAGCGTGTTCTACGCTACTAACAAAGATCAATGGATTATGGGATAACATACAAATTTGGTGGAGATTTGAACTTAATTTTTTATTCTTATAGTGATTGGGCTGGAAGTATAGATGACATGAAGAGTACTTCTTCTTATGCTTTCTTATTTGGATCAAATATTTGTTCTTGGTTATCAAAAAAACAAAGTGTCGTTGCTCGATCCACTGCCGCAGCAGAATATGTTTCAGCATCCAAGGATACTTCTCAAGTTTTTTGGCATAAGAGAATATTTAAAGACATTGGTTAAAAAACAAAAAAGAGGGATTGTTCTATATTGTGATAACAATTCAGCAATTCCAATTGTCAAGAATCCAGCCATCCATGAAAGATCAAAGAATATTTCCATCAAGTATCATTTTATCCGAGAAGCACAAGAGAAAGGCGAAGTTCCATTTTTATCATTGTCAGATTGGAGAACAACTTGTTGACATCTTCAACAAAGCACTTCCTAGAGAAAAATTTTGCCATCTTCGAGAACGCATTGGAGTTATTAATTAAATGAATTAAGGAGGGGGGGGGTGTTGGAATTAATGCATCAATGTTTAGTCGTCCAAAATTGTCTCTTAGTTTTCAAGAAGTCTCTTTAGAATTGCGTAGTACAAGTATCTAGTAAATTGTGATACATGTATTTAGTTATTTGTGAAAGACTTTTTGTTTTCTATTTTGAGTAGTATAAATAGTGATATAGTTGATGATTGTAATAATCTCAAGTGGCCTTAAGTAACCTATAATAAAATTTTATTCTATAAAGATATTATTTTCCTTCCATATTTCGTAGAGTCTTAACATACGTTTGTTTAATTATGTCTTTCACCATTTATTGGCTCCCTCGCCCTCACACCCTTCACCTTAGTTTGGAGTCACGCGTTAAGCATGCTTTAATCACAACATGTTCTAACCAGGCAAGACTATATCGAAAAAATGAATAACCACATCAACCCCTTCAAACCTAAACACTCTTACTGTATTTCCAGGTAATTCCCACATTATATCTTCTACATTATTATTGTTGGTCATAGTTAACATTCGGCTTTTCTCTTCCTTCAATAACTGAACAACAAGGACCCACTCAATGGGAATATGATCATCTCTCTAAACTGCAAATCAACTACATGCGGCGACAACGCGCCCACCTAAAGGTGTTCATTCATACTAGAAGCGTGGATCCAGCACCAGGGAATTAATAAATAGAACTACTGCCTTATGTACAGCGAGCTTATTTGCTCATGTTAATCTTTAAATCTATGGAGTAGGGGGGATTTATACGCGTAGGGGCCAATACAAATGACAGACTTGCATGTACGCATATCCATTAGAAGAATAATAAGCACAACTTCATAGTGTATTTTGTAAGACGTGTTAGAGTTTATATGAGGCCACCATGGTAGATCAGCTTTATGGCATCCGCTGAATCAAGACAATAAATAACGGTATAGAAGGTGCAGTTTTCAATTGCCACTTGTGCCACAAATCAGTGTGGTACTAGTTGTACATCACTATTACGTGACTCATGTATACTATCATAGAATAGGGAACACTACGGTCTACTATCTCCATACATAGGGGCCTATTTACATAGACAGACATTCTAAATAGTGATGAATAGTGTTCACAACATGATGCATATACAACAGATTTTAGTACCCAATTTACAGGGCAATTGCAATTAAGTAGTATATAACTCTATAATTGGGGTACACACCGCCTCGCGCGCTGTGCAGGTTTTTTCCCAAGTTAGAAACATAATATCTTGCAAAACATCTCAAATATAAAGGAAAGACTGAGAGTCTCCTAACCTCTAACTATATATGAAGCCTCTAACACCAGAATAGATGTCGAGGCATGGCCCACGACAACTCAACAATAATGGGAAAATAAATGTGAAATCCTCCCAAATGCAAGGAGGCTGACCAAAGCTATTAGAAGCACAAAGTGATCTAAATGAAATTCTTGTTAATTATCCTAAAAACATGTATCTTCATAAAAAGGATGCAAGTCCACATCAATACAGAATGTATAAGTACATAATATTGCCGAATCTCAACAATTGATAGAAACAACTGCAATAGATAGATATTAATCATGCTGAATGAAAAGAAATAAAAGAGTTTAATCATCTAAAAGCTTACAAAACTTACTCACCTCTAAACTAAACATAATAAGTTATCGATTGAAATACATTTTAACGAGAACCATCACTATGCGTCACGCTGTATAAATTGTCATATACCATGCTGGGGGAAAGAACTTCTCAACTAAGTGGATCCACTAAGCTATAAGGATTCATCTAAAAAGTATGATCATATACTCATATTGCCAAAATTGTCATATACCATGATGATTTTCAGTTGTCTGAACTCATCCCATATTGGTGCTCAATACTACTCCCAATAAGATATATATACTCATGCACAAATGTAGAAAACATACTCTTTCTCTAGTCTGAGATAATTGCTCAAACTATCCTCTTAAAAGAGGTAATTTCTCTGATATATCACTGAACTCATAAACTCATTTAGAAATCAAAGTTTCTCTTTTTTATCTTTAAAATGATATCTTTGGGGAAAATAATTAGTTCCATTATACTTCCTCTTAAAACATCTCTTCAGACACAACTTAAAACTCTTCTTTACTTTTCACAGAATTCAATTTAAGACAATGTATGGTTAAAAGGTTTTCTTAATCAATAACTCAGTATTAAGGTTCATGCTACAATAATATATATGAACAATCAATTAAAAAATCTCAATACATGATATACATCAACTTAACAATTTGGAATAGAAATCGTAATTCAACTATACTATTCATCTAAAAAATATTCAAATTCAGGAATAAAAATCCCAGATCTCTATTTTACTAGTTTGAAAGTAGATATATGACATGAGGACGAACACTATGGTAGTTTACATGCCACGGAAGAATAGTGTTCTTGCAAAAATTGATGGAAACTTGAAAAACGCTTGAAACTCTAACTTTTTCTCCTCTTGGAACCTTGCTCTAATGATTTATCTAAGACCCTTAACTAGGTGTAAAAGGGTCAATATCTAGTCTTAGAGTGGATTGGAAAGTTTAAAATGCCTTTAATTAATTAGAAAATGCAAAACCCAATTGCGCCGAACGGAGGTCCTGACAGCCCGTCACCACGAAGATTATTCGTCACCTTTCATTGCCAAAAACAGCAGAAACACTAAAATTTCTACAAAATTGATTGATTATCAAGTAGTTAACCACTCTGATTTGTTGCCGTCAACTTTTTTTCTAATATGAAACTCTTTGATAAAATGACCATAACCTTTTACTCCAAAATCAAAATGAAGAAAACTCATTGGTGTTGGAAAGACGACTCAATGACCATTAATTTGGTAGGTTATGGTTCACATGATTCAATATATCCCAAATCTCGCTCACCACTCTTCCTAATCTCGATCGCCTCTCTCGCTTATACAAACAGAAACGAAATGTATAGATTGCATTTTTGTTTGTATAAAGCGAGAGAAAATTGTATATACACATGCAAATACATATATTTTCATCATTTAAACTTATAATTATACAATAAAAATACTCCTCTGCCCAGTTTCTTTTATCTTTCTCTCTTTCTCGTTTTATACAAATTCAAATTATATATAATTTCTCTCTTTCTCATTTTATATAATTCAATTCAATTGTATATTCCCTGCCCACGTCTCTTTGCCTTTCTCTCTTTCTCATTTTGTATTAATTAAAATTGTTTATAATTTCTCTCTTTCTCGTTTTATATAATTCGCTTCAATTGTATATAACAATAAATTATACACATATATGTTTGCTATGGAGCGCATTTATGCAAACTTTGTTATAGCACAAAAATATGAATTTTGTGTTTGTTATATGCGATCTTTGTCATGTTTCTATTTATATATTTATACTTTTACTTGAAAAAAAAACTTAATAAATTTTAGAAAGATAATTTTATTTGTGGATTTGATTAACAAGTACTAACATTAACATCATGTAATATTATTTTGTCGATATTTATTATAATATTTTAAAATTATAACTTATAATTTCATTTAATAATTAAAAAAATATATTTTTTTGAAAAAGTGTGGTGGCCCGGCAAGCCGTAGCCCACGTACTCGTGGATTGAGATGAGCATTTTCTGGCTTACGTCAAAAATGAGCTAGCCCGGCTTGGCCTGTAAAATGTCAAAATCTGTATGGGTTAGCCCGGATGGAGTGGGCTAGCCCATATTGACAGCTGTTGTAAAGTGCTAAGAATAATTAGTACCTCGGTCAACATTATCTCCGGATTCAAAGAAATGTGGATATGTCTTCTTCATATCCTCCTAGCTTCCGAAGTCGCCTCTTCAACATATTGATTCCTCCAATGGACTTTGACTGATGTAACTTCATTTGTTCTAAAATTCTTAACTTGACGATTCAAAATTTGAACCGGAATATCCTAATAGGATAAGCCATCCTTTATCCAAACATTCTAAATTGGTAAAATCAATGAAGGATCACCAAAACATTTTTTCAACATAGACACATGGATTACCAGATGAACCACTGCTAATTATTAGGGTAACTCAAACTCATATGCTACATTGCAAACTCTCTTGGAGATTCTTTAAGGACTAATATACAGGGGACTAAGTTTCCCATTCTTACCAAATCTCATAATACCTTTCATGGGTGAGACCTTCAGGTAAACCCAATAATCCACTTCAAACTTTAATGACCTTCTCCTAACATTTGTGTAGGACTTGTGGAGACTCTGTTCCGTTTTCAACCTCTCTTGAATCAATATTACCTACTACATAGCTTGGTGAACTAGATTTGGTCTTATTAACCCTGCTTCACGAACTTCTAACCACCGAATAGGATATCAACATCTTTTACCATAAAGAGCTTCATATGGAGCCATTTACATGCTCAAAATGTAGCATCCCAATTCCCTTTGAAGTCGATCACACAAGCTCTCAACTGATCTTTTAATATCCAAATAGTACATGATGCATGTGCATCCGTCTGAGGATGAAAAGCAGTGCTTAAGTTCAGCTTTGAACGCAAACTTTTCTGGAAAGATTTCTAGAATTCAGTAGTAAATTATGCAACTCTATCTGAAATAATGAAGACCAGAACTCCATGAAGTCTCACCACCTCTTTGAAGGTACAAATTATCATAATCGTCGGTTGAATAGGCAGTTTTTACCGGCAAGAAGTGGGTTGACTTTGTCATTCTATCGACAATCACCCAAAATGAATCATGATGGCTTCAAGCCTTTGATAAAGTCCATGTTAGTCATCTCCCACTTCAATTTTAAAGTTCTATAGTCTGAGCCAACTCGCTAGGACTTTGGTGTTATACTTTCACTTGTTGACAATTTGGGAACTTAGCAACAAACATAGCAATATCTTTCTTCATGCCTTCCCACCAATATACCTCTCTCAAATTGTGGTACATCTTTGTGGAACCTGGATGAATGAAATATCTGGAGCTATGAGCCTCTTCTAGGATCCTCTCTTGGAGTCCATCCACCCTAGGTATATACAATATACCTTTGTACTTTAGTGCACTATCTCCCTCTTGTTCAAAAGACAATACTCTTTGCTTATGACATTTTCCTTCAAGTCAAGCAAAGGGGCTCTTGGTTTTTCTTCTCCTTCACCGCTGGCACTAGTGATGATTTATCCCTATTAGTCACCCCTATCTCTCTTTCTATGGAATCGATAAGTCTGAATCCTAGACGTGCATGTTTGTGCACATCTTAGCAAACTCCCTCATTTCTTCTTCAACTTGTGCAGTACTCCCCATGGATAACCTTCTTAAGGCATCAACAACCACATTAGCCTTATCTGTGTGATAAAGTTTTATACTCATATCATATTCCTTGAGTAATTTGAATCACATCTTTTGTTTAAGATTTAGTTCCTTCTGAGTGACCATATATTGGAGGCTCTTGTGATTAGTGAATATGTAAACATGAACCATACAAGTAGTGATGCCATATATTTAAGGCAAAAACTACTATAGCCAATTCTAAGTCATGGGTTGGATAATTCTTCTCATGAACCATCAACTGTCTGGAAGCATAAGCTATAACTTTCCATTCTGCATCCACACACCATCTAACCCTACTCTTGATGCATCACAGTACACCACAAAACCATGTGTACCCTATGGTAAGGTCAAACCCAAATCATTAGTTAATCTGTTTTTCAATTCTTGAAAGCTTTTCTCACAAGCTTCAGACAATTGAAACTTAACTGTCTACGCAGTTATCTCGTTCAAAGTAGACGAGATAGATGAAAAACCTTTAAAAAATCTTCCTATTATGGCCAACCAAAACAAAGAAACCCCTTATATCTATTTGAGATCTGGGCCTAGTCCAACTCTTAATTGCTTCTATCTATTGGGTATCAACTATAATTTCATCATCTGGAACAATGTAGCCCAAAAATGCCACGGACTTAAGCCAAAACTCACAATTAGAGAACTTGGCATATAACTCCTTATCTTTCAAAGTCTGTAGAACAATCATAAGCTGCCTAGCATGATCTTCTTAGTTCCTTGAATAAACATGTATGTCATCAATGAAAACGATGACAAACAGATCTAAATAATGTTTCAAGACTCTGTTAAGAAGATCCATTAATGTTGCTGGTGCATTTGTCAAACCAAATGACATAACTAAAAACTCATTATGCGCACATCTTGTTCTAAAAGTTGTCTTTGGGATTTCACATTCCTAACCTTCAACTGATTATAGCCTGATCTACGAATTTTCAAGAAGTAAGAAACACCCTTAAACATGTAGAAAGATCATCTATCCTTGGAAGAGGATATTTATTCTTGATAATCACCTTATTCAATTGGTGATAGTCTATAAACATCCTATGGGAACCATCTTTCTTCCATACAAACAAGACCGGGGCACCCCAACGTGAGACACCTGGTTAAATAAAACCTTTATCTAACATATCTTTCAGTTGTTCTTTCAACTCTTTTAACTCTGCTGGAGCCATTCTGTATGGCGGAATAGAGATAGGATGAGTATCTGGAATGATGTCTATGCTGAAGTATATCTCTATTTTAAGAGGGACTTCGGCTAAATCATCTGGAAAGACTTCTAGAAACTTTTTCACTATAGGAACAGACTGAAGGGAAGGTACCTTAGCACTTGATTCATTAACTCGGTCTAAGTGATAGATACAACCCTTTGAAACTGAATTTCTTTCCGTAAGATAAGAATTGAAACGACCCTTAGTCATTGCTGAAAAAATACTCTACTTTATGACTGGCTCAGTTGGAATTTGAAACTTAGCAACTCGAGTTCTGCAATTTATTGATGCATAACATGCATTGAGACAGTCCATACTAAGAATAACATCAAAATCTACCATGTCTAACTAGATGAAATCAGCCATGGTACTCTTTTAACTGAAGAAACAAGACAATCATAATAAACTTTTTCTGCTAGAATGGATTAACCAATAGGTGTGGAAACATGAAGTATTCGCTAAGTTTCTTAGGAATAATTTCAAAGTTCATAGAAACATAGGGCGTTACAAAAGATAAACTTGCTCTTGGGTCTAATAATGCATAAACGATGAAGTCAAAGACTCGAATCATACTAGTGACAACATTTGTTGAATTCTCCTATTTTTGGCGATTGATGAGATCATACAAATGATTTGTTCCTCCGCCAGCACCAGAAGTAGCTCCCCCTAGGTGCATCCCTATCTGGTGGATCAACTGATGACGACTAAGCTCTATTACCCCTATTACCACCACCTTGCTTGCTCCTTTGACACTCTTTCATGAAATTCCTGATCTGACTGCACTTATGAGACCCGCGGAGCCTTCATGATAAATACTGAAGTGATTTCTACCACACTTGGTGCATTCCGGAGGCTTAGTACCTCCCTCTTCCACACTAACTTGAGAATAAACAGGTTTAAATCTGGAAATTTGCCCATAATTCTCACTCTTATTCTTAGGTGTAGGTGAGCAACCATAGGATTGAGTAGGACCTTTCTGTTTCTGTTGGAAGAATGATCGGTGCACATCATTCTTTTGCTGCCCGGACTTGTTCCCTATCTTAGATCTCATTCTCTTTAACTCCTCTCTATCTCTAAGATTTTCTTTCTCTACTTGCTTCACATAGAACATTAACCTTGAAATGTCCATATCCCCAAACAACATTGCAGCCCTACCTTCTTTGGTTGAAGCGCGATCTATGGCAACAACAAAAAAACACAGTCTTCTCTTTATATCCTTAACCATCTCAGGAGCACAACGAGATAGTTGGGTGAACTTCTACCCATATTCATGAACACTCAAGAAGTCCTATTTCATAGTAAGCAACTCTCATACCTTTACTTCCTTTAGTTCCCAGGGAAAGAAATGCCGTAGGAAAGTTTCTTCAAAGCAATCCCAACTTTGATGTGGTGCATCCTTATCTCTGCCGTCCTTCCACTAGTCGTACCACGTCTAGCCATACTCTTTAGTTAGTATACATCTAGTTCGACTCTCTCAACACCAATAACATGCATCACATCAAAAACCTTTTTGAACTCTTCTACAAAGTTTTTCGGATCCTCAGTGGTGTTTGAAACAATGAAGATTAGGGGATTCATCCTTAAGAATTCCCGAATCCTCAAAGTATCGTCCCCTTCTTGTCGATATCCTCTTTGTTGCCCGGCTTGGTTGATCACATCTTGACTCAACGTCCGAATAGCCTCACATAATTCAACATTGGTAACTTCCCCTTAAGGTTTCACTTCGAGTGCATTAGGTACCTCTTACTCTTCTATATTTCTTCTGGCTGGGCAACCTCTGACTACTCTTCGTGGAGGCATGATAATCATATATTATTATAAGTGGGAAGATTTTAAGTTTAAAGTTAGATTACGAAAATGCCCTTCATCAATTTTTTAAATTGAAAAATCATTTACTAATTTGTAAAATTAAATCAATAATGACAATTAAACTAGACGAAATACATGATTAGATGTTACAACTTAACATTTTCCATTTCTTAATGAATTCGATTGTTAAAACTTTTTAGTTTCTACCATTAAACACATTTATGCACAAACCTTTCATCTACTTAATTTCTCCCTTTATAAATTAGATAAAAAATAATAATCCACCACATTTTGTTTTCATCATCTAATAGTTCTTCTGTCACGAGTATTTTTTATTGGTCACTGTTTTTCTTATTGATTTGTGCCTTCATTCATTTTTTATTTTCATGGTTTTTGGAGAGATACATAATCTAATAGTTCTTTTAATATTTTTTTATTGGTCACTATTTTTCTAATTGGTTTGTGTCCTTCATTCATTTTTTTATTTTTCATGATTGTTGGAGTATTTATATCCAAAGAAATTTCAGCTTTGGGGCTTAGTTCTAGCCTTACAAGTTGCTCATCATTCACCAAAAAAAAAAGTTGATATTTAAGTTCTAGGCAAAAAGTAAACACTAAAACAAGTTTATTTTATATGCACAAAAAGACATAAAGGAGTACGTCAGACAATGTCAAGCAATTTTATATCTTGGGCCTATATAAATTATAACAGTAACCGAGTTCAAACGTGCAAGGCGTGTTTCCAGAACTAGTATGAAATACGTGCAAGCACGAATTATAGGTACAATTTTAGAGATGAACTCTAACGCACAATATGAGTATGAAAGAAGTGAGAAGTTCCTAAATGTTGTATCCTCTGAATCATATATGTGGCGCGCTGCACACCGATGGCTAAGACTCTACATACAGAGCTTCATAGACTCTCTAGGACTCTTGAACTAGTTGCTCTGATAAAATGTTTGTCACACCCCGAGCCTACACCCTAGACGTGGCTGACACCCAATGACCATTGCTGGTCTAGAGCAAACCCTTGACCTGACTCACTTAACTCAGCGGAAGACTCAAACATAAGATATAAGAAAACTAATATTATCTTTCAATTAGGCGTCTAATATAAGGATTGATGTTTGGACATGACCCCAATCATCCTAACAACTGAATACTAAACAATTAACTAAAACTAAATATGTCCTCTGGAATGAATGGAGGCTCACCGACAGACTCTGAGTTGATTCCTGGATCAACAGTGCGCTGAATGCTAATCCTTGTTACCTGCGTCTACATCATAATACAATGCAGGACAACTTCATTAGTACATTGAATGTGCGAGTATGTGAGTTGGAAAGCTAAAACGAACTTAAGCTGGAAAGGAGAAAGAAGAGACACTTATTTTGGCTTTGTTCAACTCATGAATAACTAATCATTTCAATATAATGCAATTTATAAGTAAACACAATATAATAAAAAGCTTAGTAAAAATATGTTGTAAACTCTGTATGTATGTGTATATATATATATATATATATATATATATATATATATATATATATAT
>NC_028646.1:54671183-54700564 GCF_001406875.1 Solanum pennellii | reverse complement strand
TATATATATATATATATATATATATAAAACTGAAGTATATGAAAAAATAATTAGTTATGCAGGAGCTTGTCTTAACCGACAGCAATCACTTAAGAGCTATAGAGATGATACAACATTACTCGGCCAACGATGCTCGACCATCCTAACATTGCCAAAGTATGGACCTGAACTGCTGAATGGATCCAATTACGAAAAGGGTTCATCTAAAACATATGACCCTCTTCTACCCATGATGAATACATGGTTTTCATGGAGATTTTCATGGAGACTTGACTTAATATGAAACTCGCATCCCCACATCGGTGCTCAATACTACTCTCAAAATATATTGGCTTTTATATTTTTAAAACATACTGATTCTGTGCTTTGATATTAGTGCTCAAAACTTAGCTTTAACAGCTCTCTTGGAAATCATATTTTTCCTGCTTGCTTCATTTTATAAAGCTATTACTTCTGTCTGAAAACTAGATCGAAGTCTCTTTAATTGTTTAAATGTGAAAACTTTTGTAACTCTTATGTACTTAGTCCCCTTATAACTTTTTAGAATGAAATCAACTCTTGCTTAACCTGTAAATTGAGTCTTAAAATTAAATTACAAAGGTTTGTTAAAGACTTTTGGAAACATTCAGAACTCACTTTGACTTGCATGTTAACTTTTAGATTTACTATTAACTTCTTTGACTTTGATCTTAACTTTCCTTGAATTGGATTATGGATTCAAGGATCATGATCTTTTATGGATGATTACATGATGTTTAAATGTACTTTAGAGTGTTGGAATAAACCAACAAATATGGGTACATCACCTAGGAACTAGGACTAAAAGATAGGAAAAGAATGGGGTCTCAAGGTAACCATGCGCTCTAAGAGACGCGCAGTCCTAGAGCCTGTTGGAAAGACGCTGGTCTGAGGCGCTCTGGAAGGCACGACACCATAAGATTTGTCAAACGTGATTTTTTACATTTTTTCTCTGATTTTAAACTCTAAACCTTCTAAATTTCCATGGATCTTCCTTCAACAACACTTAGGATCACTAAAATTCTAAATATCCAATAGTTTAGACTCGTAAAAACGCCCAGAAACACGGATAAAAACAACTAAAGGCATACTACAATTCAACCAACAAGAATTCAAGGGTTATTCATCAAAAACTTCAATGTTAATAATTCAATCTACTCTAAGTGTGCTAAAATATACATATTGTTTTGTGGATAGAAGAACCCAACATAGAAATATATGATATACCTCGATAGGGATCACCCCGACGAATTCCACTCGCGAAACCTAGCGTTCTTGAAGGATTCTTGATCTTCCTCTTCTCTTCTCTTTTCTTCCAAGCCCTAAGAGTATTCAAATTTTCTAAAACTTAATTAAGGCTTAGTTTTACCCCTAATAAACCCTTAAAACAAATTAGGAAATAGTAGGGTCAAAAGACCACTTTAGCCTTACTAAAATCTGGATTGGATATTTTCTCAGTCCAACTGCCCAACTTCCGAAAGACATATCTCCCTCATACGATATCAAAAATGGTCAAACTCAGTGGTGTTGAAAAAAAATCTTCAAGGGCTTTCCAACCATATAAATAATTGAACTTAACACAACAAGACCTAGAATTTATGGTCATTTTAAAATGACCAAAAACTCACATTTGCACTTTGGAAAACTTTCTAGATTTGTCCTATTATTTAAAAAAATAACTATTCTTAGTTTCTTTGTTTAATACTAGCTATTTTGGTTTACGAGATGTTACAAGTTTGGCTTAAGATCTTCCTCTTCTTTTGGGAAGATACTTCCTGGTGATATTCTATCATGTTCCCTTGTTCTAGTTTGTTGAGCTTATGTTGCAGCTTTTTCTCAAGAGCTATCGAGTCTTTCGGGGAGACTTCTTTTGACCACCAATATTACACTTCGTCAAATACCACATTCTTTACACATACGTACGATTTGTGGTAGAATCACAAAGCTTCCATCCTTTTCTTTGTTCGTCATATCCACAAAATATGCAACCAACAATTTTCTTATCAAACTTGTTGTGGAGATGATCTAGCACGAACAATAGCGCACACACCAAAAAACTATAAAGTGGCTTATGATTAGAATCCTCTTTTTATGTTTTTCAAATGGTGAGATGAATCTCAATCTTGCTTGAGGCAACCTGTTGGTGATGTGGACAACAATCTTCATGCATTATGCCCAAAACCTTGCTGGTACATTCATACTTTGCAGCATATTGTAGCATATCTCCGTCATATATTTTTTTTTTCCTTTCAACCGCTCCATTTTGTTGTGACTCATTTGGGCAGGTTAACTGTCATCTTATCATCTTCTCTATAAGATAATCATTGAACTATTGTGACGTGTATTCTCACCCATTTTCCATACAAAGAGATTTGATTTTTCTTCCAATATCATTCTGCACAGTATATTGGAACTCTTTAAACTCCTCAAATACTTCAGATTTCTATTTTAAGAAGTAAACCCATATGTATATTGAGAAGTCATCAATAAATGTTACCATGTAATGGTAACCACTGATTGGGGACGGCTTCACTGGCCCAAACACGTCTGAGTGTACTAGCTCCAATGGCTCCTTCGCTTGATACTTTGACTCTCCATTAGGAAGTTCATATGCTTTCCCATACTGACATCCAGTACATATAACGTCTCCTGTAAACTCAAGCTTGTGAAGAACTTTTAATTTTGTTTGTTTCATCATGATTTTTAGTTTTCTATAGCTCACTTGCCCAAGATGTTTATGCCATAGATCAGCTGTTTTATTACTCCACATTTTCGCAACATAGGTTGTTGCTACTGACATTACGTAGATTGATTATAATATTCGTCCTTGCATGATTGTTGTGCTTGTATCTTTTATGTTTTGATATACTTTACGTCATTTGTTCAAAACAAGACATAGTTACCAGAATCTATTAGTTCTGATACAAATAGTAAGTTCTTCTTCCTACCTTGAACATGCTAGGCATTTTGAAGTTCAACTTTTCTTGAGCTGTGATGAGACACAAACACCGTTTTGACAATATGAGTTATTAATATTTTTAAATTATTTGAAGTTACCACAAGTCGAACGCCTTTATATTCACTCATGTTAATTTGCTTTTTATCATCACCAGTCATGTGATTGGAACATCTTGAATCAACGATCCAATAATGTTCATAATCAACCAATTTCTCACTCACCGTTGAAAGTGTAATCTTCTCTTCTTTGTTAGAGTGACAGGTGACAAGATCCTCTTGTTTAATAGTTTTTTTCAACTGGATAAGAGGTCTCGAAATCACAAACTTCTTCTTTATCTTTATTATTTTGAGTAAAATTTACTACATTACCTTCAACTTTCTTGTACCAGCAATCTCTCGCATAATGTCCTTTCTTTCCACAATTCTTTCTTTCTACAATTGTAGCACTTTTGCATTTGCCGGTTGTTGAAGCTTTTCGCCATCTTATTTTGTCATAGAGTTCTTTAATGTTTCATTTCTTGGTCTCCCTCTGGCCGTGAGCTTATCTCCGCTTCTCTTTTTTTATATGCTTTCCTTTTGCTGATGAGAACCTTATCTTTGTCTTTTATAGTAAGACTTGGTAATGGATTACCCAAATCTTCTTCATTAGCCACCAGATTTCTAACTCATATAAAGTTGTTCTGTGTCCCACCCACGTGTGGCTGTAATTATGCCTATGTACTTCGGCCTAAGACCTTGAATAACAATTGTCCTCAATCTTGTCTCTGTGATAACATTTTCTGGATCTAATTTTGATATTCATCAGAAAAAGATTTTACCTTAGAGAAGTATTGACTAATTGTCATATTTCTTTGACGGTTCGACAAAGCCTCATTTTCAAGCATTTGTAGTCCCAATCTTCTTTGGATGTCTTGTCATTCTTAATTCGTTATAGGAACTCATCCTTGATTGTTACAGTGAGAGCATACATGGACTTTCCAGCTTTGACATTCCACCTTTTTGCTGCTTCAGCACTGTTGGTGGTGTATTGTCTTATCCACCGATGATATCTCATAATTCCTGACCGAGAAAGTAATATTGCATTCTCGTTCTCCATATCCGCAGTTCCTTGCGTTGAGTTTCTCAATTGTGCTTGTGAAGGCTGCCATTGATAAGTGCCTCACAACTTGTAGACTCCGACATTATCTTGTAAGATCTTGATTATGGTCTTTCCTCGCTCTTATCCACCAGGCTCTGATATCACTTGTTGAATATTATTGTTTGGGAGACGAGGGGCTCTGTCAATTTCTCACTACTTGATTTATGTTATATCAAAGTAACAACCCGCTTCGATATTACAATGTTAGTCACACTTGTTGCTCGCTTCATCAACACTCTTTACTTGACCACTCACTCATGTTTTCTCTCTTACTTTCTTGCTTTCTTGGTTTGTTAGTTGTTTCTTGCTTGGTTTATTGCTTGGATACATATCAAATGAACCACATCTATTTATAGGATGTGATGGAAGAATCTAGAGAGGTACATACTACTCGCTTCTAGAATATTCCTAACTATCTTTTTTTTCTTATATTTTCTAGAACAATTCTAGACTTTCCTCTCTAGAATATCATTGTAGAGATCTTTCCTTCAACACTCTATATCTCCGAAATATTCTAGATTGTTCTTGACTTATCTTAGGTAAATAATTAAGGTGATGAATTCTTAACAGTTTCGACGAAGGTGAAGAAGATGACTACTGAATCTTGCACCAGATGCATTCCAATAAAATGATGAGAATCAAATTTGACATTATAAACAAGTCAAATCATGGCTTTATTGGGTTCTAGCTATATCGTCTCACCGATCCTATCAAAATTTTATACTAAGATCATTTCCTAATTTGAACTCATGATCTAGTATTTTGAAGACCACCATCCTAGGATCTAGCTATTATTTTCTCCAATTCTTTGTTCAATATTTAGTTCTTCTATGGTGTGAAAACTAGATTCGTCCAATTAATTAATAGGGGATATTGAGCTGATAGGATTATTAGTCTCTCCCTATATTACTATGTCTCGTCTAAGCAATTTATATTCAATGACTTGGTGCAGAGTGGAAAGGAAAACCCTACTAAATAAGTACAAGGTTGATCAATAGATATTTTGTATATGACGTGGATGCATTCATGATGTGAAATAGAATAGAAAATTCTACTGATCAAATTTAATGCACCTTATAGACTTCTCCTAGTATGTTTATTTGGATCCATCAAATGTCATGGCTTGGACACTGCTTCTTGTCACATATGTAATTCCAATCCCAACCTCTTTTAAGTGTGTCCAACGTTGAATTCAAGCGCATAATTGTGTATGATTTCCTGCGGTGGTAACAGAGCATAAGCATGATCTTGTTATTTTAAAGAGTGCAATTCTTGTTCTTAAAGAAGATCTTGAGAAGGCAATGGATAAGCTGCATTCCATTTCATATCGAGCAAGTTCTTGGTCAAGATGTTACTTTTTTTATGTTTTAGTAGAAAATAGTACTTTTTTTTGCTTTAACAAGGCTTCTATCTTGATATTCTTATTTTGCTTTTATCTGAAGGTATCCTTCAATTTAATTTTATCAGCAATGCATTGAGTTTCCATAAATAGATACTTCTCTTTCTTCTTTTCTTAATTTTAATTATAACCTTAATATAACAAGTCTAATATATTCTTATTAATCTTGTGAATATCAGATACTACTAAAAAAAGGTGATAATCAGGCAATTGGACATAGATTTGGTTAAAATTTAGAAAAACAAGTTTGTAAAGTTGACTAATATTCACCATAAGAACTATTGCCACAGCAGCAGTAGCACCATATGTTCTTTTCACCAAAATAAAGAGAAGCAATTGCACCATGTTAATAAAATAAAAAGTAGCAGCAACACTATCTATCCTTCGCAAGACAAGCAGTACTTATATCCTTCACACGATAAAAAGTTTTGGCATCATATTTAGCCCAAAAAAAGTTAATATCAACATCACATTAAGTAACAAAACAATCTTGACTTTTGACAGAATTTGCTCTTGTAACTTGCTAAAGTACCATGCATTAGTTTTGTATTTATAAAATAACATAATTGAGAGCCAAATCAAATTTTAGGCAAAAAAATTACCGATAAGTTTTCATGAATTAATGAAGTAGGAGGCATCCAAATGCTGAGTCATATCTACCTATTAAGACTGCACATAATTTTAAAATTTACAGATCCTTATATTATGGCCAGACTTATGACATAAGATATATACAATTAACAGATTTTTGGTTTTTATTCATTGTTATTCTATTTGATCCTGCCTCATCTTGCTCCCGTTTGAACAATTTCTGGTCTCTTCCCTCTTGTTATGGCTTAGAATCTCGGAGGCAAATGAGTAACCTTGTTTGGTTTAGTACACTGTTGTGATCCATTGATCCGTATGATGGTCTATTCATAAATTCTTCTATATGTTTCAACTTTTTAGCTATCATCAACATAGTCAAGAACCACATCATTTTAGCCCAAACAGCCGATATTTCACGTTTGCAAGGATTCCTGTTATAGTCCATTTTCTACCACTACACTTTCTATTTTGTAGGTCCACAGCCCAATTGGAAGTAATCGTTGCTCCAAAAATCTCATAATTCCACTGATTTGATTTTTTTGGAATAGACGCAGTTGCCACAAATACATTCTTGTGAATGATGCTCATGATTCGAAGACAAATATCACATGAATTTCACTTTTATGCTTTCTCCCTATTATCTTGAAATCTATCCATAAGAAGATATCTTAATTTCTTCAATAAAGTTATGATTGGCTTGTCTCAAGCATCAAGAACCATAATGCTAAAACATTCACACATATTATTCAACAAAACATCACATTTAGCAGCTATAGAAAAATGTGATTTATACCATTCAGTTGGTGGTTTTTCAATCAACCATGAAGAGACATAGATATCTAATTCATGCATCTTGTCCATGCAAATTGTAAAGAACTCCACGGTTGAAGCATTTAATTTGCAGCTATCCAAAGAGCATTCTTGAGGGACAAACCAAAAAATCCAGCCTTCTAATAATTATTATGGTGGTGTCCCGCACAAAATCTTTGGCCAACATATTGAAAAATCTTATTATATGCTTCGACAAGACCTCTTTGTTTGTTCGACATAAAGGTCTAGCTTTCTTGATCGTTAATATCTAAATCACCAGCCAAGTGGTTTAAAAAACATGACCATGTCTTCTTGGTTTCCTTTTAACAATGGCATATTCTACTGGAAATATGTTAATGTTACCATCGAGACCCACCGGTGTCAATAATTGATTTCCATACATTTATTTTATAATGACCCTGTCGGTCATTTTTGGTTTTTCCGTGTAAATTACTGTTTTGTCCTCCCGATGTTGATCCCGAGTAGTTTTTTTATTTAATTTGAAAAGTTAGTTTAAAACTTTCAGTTAAAAGTTGAGATTTTGTAAGTTTTGAATTTGAAATGCTAGGTTGATAAGATAGTGGTTTACAGTATCGTTGGGAGTTTGAAAAGTCAGAATGATATTCCATCAATTGCATTTGTCAATATGAAACTTGATCTGAGAGAGTTGTTGGTTTCTATTTACTAGTCTTTTTGAGAATTTGAAGTTCAAAGTTGTTTAATTGTGGAATGTTAGCCTTCGGGATGACTTGGGGTTCAGATGCTCGGATGAGGATTATGAAAGTTCTCCTGGTTTCGTGGAATGATTTATAACTAGGTGAGGTCCCTGTTGATTTTGGAGAGGTCCCAATTTTGTTTTAGCCTTTTAGGAGTTGAATTTGTTTCTTGAGGTTTTTATGGATGTGGGATCAAGGAGACTTCATAATCAGGTTTTGACGGTTCCAATGAGTCTAGAACGTTGAGTATAATTGATTTTCATATGTGGTTTGTGTTTATGATGTTCCGAACAAATTCTGAGGGTCTTTTCAATAATTCTGAGTTGCCTGGTTATTTTAGTTTGTGGTGCAACCCTCCAAGTTCATGGAGCTTTTGGCGCGTTCACATGGAGGAGGGGGCGAGAATTCTGCATTCGTGGAGTATCGATCGTGTTTGCGGGAGGAAAAGTGTTGATCTACGCGTTCTCGAGAGACTTACCATATTCGCAGTGGTCCATACATTAAAAATGTGTTATTCACGGGCAAGACCCTATTCGCAGAGGATCCCTGGCAGTGATAAGTCAATATTTCAAGGTTTCTTCCCCATTTTAATTTTTTAGATCTATGAAACCTTGGTAGAGGCGATTTTATGTGGGGTTTTCAAGATAAAATTATTAGGTAACGCTTCTTAACTCGAAACATTCGTTTAAAATTTATTTATTATTGAATTTCTAAGTTTAAATCAAGATTTTGGGTTGATAATGTAAGAATCGGATTTACCCCCTAGACGTAACCGACGTCGGCGTCCTTTTTAAGGACTAAAACCAGTCTCTTACTCTCATGTAATTACATTCATAGGTTGAACAATGTGGAAATTTAAAAACTTTCATCATCACTACTTGAAGGTTTACATAGACCTCTACATACACATAATATATATTCATATCGAGTATACATATACCCTTCCTATAGCAAGGTTACATAGCCTGCTACTCTTATTGCACATACATATACGTAAAATATAGAAATAGTCTCAACGATTTTCTCATGTCATACCATGTAAACGATTATCACAATATGGGCATAGCCCCTACATAAATTCAACAAGACCATGTATAGGTTATATGAAAGTAGAATATTCAATTAAAAAGGAAAGGAATGAATGAGTCAACACGCTCATAACAAAATTCGCATTGCCCTCGAAAGTTGAGGACCTACTCCACTTGGATGAAAGGAAGAATCCAAGCCTTCAACAATATCACCTTCCAAACTCTTCAACGACCGGAACGTAAAATGTTTCGGAAAAAGGGATGAAGATGGAATTCAGTGTCGTAAAACCCTACACCGAAAGAAGGCAAACTACTTTCCAAGGTAGTACCAAACCATGAAATATAGCAACTACATGGATCCACTTGCTAGTATTCCTATGGAGGCAACATAGTTCAAGAACTAGGAGATTTCGTTGGGACCCTCTTTATGTTGTTGAATGGTTACTAATGATTAAATATATTGACGATGTAAATTCTACTAAGAATATGTTGTCCAGTAAGTTCGATATGAAGGACTTAGAAGTTGCTGATTTTATCTTAGGGATCAGGATTCTCAAAACTCCGCAGGGACTAGCATTATCTCAACCTAATTATATTGAAAGAGTATTGGATAAGTTCAATTACTTGAATTACAATGTTGTGAAAACTCTTATTGATTTAACCTTTACAATGAAAAGAATGAAGGTGAAAGTGACTCTCAATTGGAATATGTCAAAGTGTTGGGATGTTTGATTTATGTTATGAATTGTACATGATGAGATATAACATATGTTATTATAAAACAAAGTTGGTTCACTAGTAATCCAAATCATACTCATTGGATGGCTATGAAACATTGTGTTGGGGTATTTGAAACATACACAATTGTATATTGTGCATTATAATAAATATCTTGTCGTGATTGAAAGATGTAGTGATGCAAATTGAATCACAAGGTCAAATGAAGTAAAATCCACAAGTAGTTATGTGTTTACACTTGGTAGAGGAGCAGATTCTTGGAAAGCATCCAAATAAATATGTATCACTCACTCCACAATGGAATCTGAATTTATTGTATTAGATAAGACTAGTGAAGAAGCTGAATGGCTTCTGAAATTCCCTGAGGATACTCCTTTTTGGCCCTACCCTGTGGGACCTATTTGCATACATTGGCGATAGTCAAGTAGCAATAGGTTGGATAAGGAGTGTCATTTACAGTGGAAATGTAACATCTCGTAACTCGAAATAGCTAGGAATGGGCTAAGAAACAAAAAATGATCACTTCTTCAAAGAATATGAAAAATTTGAAAAAAAAAAATCCTCAAGTATAAAAAGTGAGTTTTGACCATTTTCAAAAAGTCATAACTTCTAGCTTAGGATCAGTTAGAATATGTTCTTTATATGCCTATCGGAAGTTGGGTTTTTGTTTGAGGAGAGTTCAATCCAAATTTTAGTAAGTGTATAGTATTCTTTTCACCCTACTACTTCCTAATTTGTTTTAAGGGTTTATTAGGGGTAAAACAAAGCCAAAAGTCATATTTAAAAAAAAATTGAAATACGTTTAGGGCTTAGGAGACAAGAGAAGAAGGAGAAAGGAGAAAAGACCAAAAATTCATCAAAAACGCCAAGATCATATAGTGAATTCGTTTGGAGTGATCCCTATAAGGTATGTGAGATATTTTTGTGTTGGGTTCTTTCACCCACACAACAATGTGTTTAATTCAACGCATTTAGAGTAGATTCAATGATGAACATAAAAGTTCTTGATGAACAATTGTTGGATTCTTGTTGGTTGAGTTGGAGTTTACCTTTAATTGTTTTTTAAATCTATTTTTGGGGCTTTATTATGAGTCTAATCGATTTGATAGTGAGAATATTAGTGATCCTAATTGTTGGGGAAAAGATAAAGGGGAGTTTGGAGATAAAAATTGGTGAATAAAAATTGGAAATCCCATCCGACAGGCCCTGGGGAGCCGCGCCAGCCAGAGCACCTGAGGACACTGTTACTCCGTTAAGCTCTGCTGCCCCGCGCCTCTCAGAGCACCAGGGCCACCTGGGGACCCCATTCTTCCCCCATATTTCCATACTAGTTTCCTAAGTGATGTAACTATGTTTCTTAGTTGATTTCAACAATCTAAGTTACATCTAAACATCATGAAATAATCCATAAGCATGAGATCATTATCCTTGAATTAATAATCCAATTCAAGGAAAGTTAAGATCAGACTTGAAGAAGTTAACAGTCAAGTTTAAAACATAAGAAGAAAGTAAAATTAATTTCTTAAAGTTTAAAGTGTCTTAAACAAACATTTTTACTCTGTTTTAAGGCTCAAGCTACAAGTTGAGCAAAGATTAATGAGTTGAGTTTAAATCTCAAAAGTTATGAGCGGACTAAGTATTCCATAAAAGTTAAGTTTCAAGTTTAGAAAAGAGTAAAGAGTTGAGTTAATAACTCAAAAGCTATAAGAGAACAAAGTATTCACTAAGAGTTACAAATGTTTTCGAATTTTGAACAACAAAGGAAGCTAGACTTCCAACAAAGCCTTTGGCTAGCTTTTAGTAAAGAGGAAACTGTGATTTCCAAGAGATCTTTTAAAGATAAGTTTGAGAAATTATCTTAAACAAGAGAAAAAGTTTTTTTAAAATATATGAGCTAAGTATTTTGGGAGTAGTATTGAGCACCGATATGGGGACACGAGTTCATATTAAATCAAGCCCTCACAAGCCATGTAACCAACATGGACAGAAGAAGGATTATAGTTTTTAGATGATTCCTTAGTTCTTTTAAACATAGACTAGTCGATCCACTGAGTAGTTTTGGTTCTATGCCGAGGGCAAGGTATAGAGCGGTCCACTTGCAACGTGAGGTAAGACGTTGTTTCATCACTTAGGCTCATAATGATGGTTTTTGGTTAGAGAATCTCCCATAGAAACTATATTACTTTCTTTATAAGTAAAATTGAGGTTGTTATTGTATTATCTTTAATGAACTAAGTTAGTTACTCTATTTCTATAAGTTTTTATTATATAATGCATGCATCCTTACTGCATTATATTGAGTTAGTATTTCATGAGTTGAGCAGAGTCTAGGTAAGTTCTTCTTGAACCTTTCAAGATTTAAGTTGTTGTTTAGCATTCCAACTCTCATACTCGTACATTCAATGTACTGATGCCAGTTGGCCTACATCGTATTATGATGAAGACGCAGGTAACTAGGATCAGCACCCAGCGCCTCGTTGATCCAGTTTGGCATTCAGAGTCAGTGGTTAGACTCTTTGCATTCTGTAAGACACTTTTATTCTCTTTCTTGTTTACAATGATACGATGATGAGGGGTTTGTTCTAACATCAATCTTAGTATTATAGAGGCTTCGTAGATAGTTAGATAGTCAGTTTGAGTCTCTTACTTGAATGACAAATGTTTTGCTATGAGAATTTAATTCTCATTTTGGCCAGACAATTATGTTTTAAGAATTTGTTTTAAGAATGTTCTCATATCATAATTGAGTTAAGTTAAGTCTTCCCCTGAATTAAGTTAATCATGACAAGGGTTTGCTCAAGACCAACAATGGTCATCGGGTGCCACCCATGACCAGAATATAGACTCGGGGCATGACAAACTTGGTATAAGAGCACAGAGTTCAAGAGTCCTAGGAAGTGTATAAAATCGTGTATGTAGAGTGTTATTCATTGGTGTGAAACGCACCATATCTATTGATTAGGAGGCTACAACATTTAGGAATTCCTCACTTTTTTCATACTCACTTCTAGTGTTAGAGTTTATCTCTAAAAAGTTACCCTCTAATTCATGCTTGCGCGTGTTTCAGATTATCATGCCTCTATGAAGAGTAGTCAGAGGAGTACATGAACAAGAAATCTAACACTACAAATGTGTCTGGTCAACAAATGTGGTTTAAGTCAGCCACAATTCCAAAAACCAAATGGGCATGAAACATAATCTTCTAGTACATCTTCAAACATAAACTGAGGTGGATATAATGACCCGAATTCAGAGAACTTCAAGGCTAGACCTGCCCACTCCCAAGGTAGTATGGCACAAGGATGTAGTTGGGATCCTTCATGTGGTAGGTGTGGTAGAAAAAATACCGGCAAGTGTTGTGATGGTCAATCGAGTTGCTTAAAGTGCGGTCAAGAGGGGAACTACATGAAAGAGTGTCCTATAAAATAAGATGGGAGGTGAAAATCCAGGCAACAGAGCCCAATATTCATCACCTGCCCCACCAAATAGGGTTGCACATAGAGGACCCACTTTTTGTACTTACAGATGGCTAACCTCTTTTATGCAATCACTAGCCGCCAAGAATAAATAACTCTCCAGATGTTATCACGGGTATGATCAGAGTCTTTTCTTTTGATGTTTATGCGTTTTAGACCCAGGAGCAATTTTATCTTTTGTAACTGCTTATGTTTCAAATCACTTTGAGAGTATTCCTGAAAAACTTTCTGAACCTTTCTCTGTTTCTATACCTAATGGAGAGTCTATTTTAGCGGAAATTGTCTATCGTGATTTTCTAATTTCTATCAATCACAAGAACACCATGGGCGATATATTAGAGTTAGACATAGTAGATTTTTCTGTCATTCTAGGTATGGATTGACTTCATGTCTGTTATGCATTAGTAGATTGTAGAACTTGAGTTGTCAAGTATCAAATTTCAAATGAGCCACTAATAGAGTGGAGTAGTAGTTCAGCAGGGCCTAAGGGTCATTTCATTTCGTACCTTAAGGAGAGGAAGTTAGTTTCAAGGGGTTGTATTTATCACTTAGTCCGAGTTAATGACTCAAGTGCTGAGGTACCTTCTCTTAAGTCAGTTCCTATAGTACATATTTTTCTAGAAGTCTTTCATGATGATCTACCTGGAGTCTCTCCTGAGAGATAAATAAACTTCACATAGACATCACTCCGGATACCCGTCCAATATCTATTCAGCCGCATAGGATGACACTAATAGAGTTAAAAGAGTTGGAAGAACAACTGAAAGATCTACTAGATAAGGTTTTATTCCACCAAGTGTCTCACCTTGGGCCGCTCCGGTCTTATTTGTGAGAAAGAAAGATTGTTCCCTTAGGATGTGTTTAGACAATCGCCAATTGAATAAGGTGACCATCAAGTATAAATATCCCCTTTCAAGGATAGATGATCTTTTTGACCGCTTCAGGGTGCTTCCTTATTCTCATAAATTGATCTCAGATCTGGCTACCATTAGTTGAGAGTTAGGGAATGTGACATTCCAAAAACATCTTTTAGAACCAGGTATGGGTATTATGATTTTTTGGTCATGTCCTTTGGTTTGACCAATGCGCCTTGTAACACTCTGTATCCTAAACAGACCAGAAATCAGCTTTAAATAAAAATTACAGGTGCAATCGACGGTCACCACCTATAGATCGTAGCATTATCTACTACGAACTGAATGTATTTCAATTTTACACTCTGAATTCTCATTCTTAGTTGTTTAATAGAAATTCGGATGTGGTTCTTGACTGAGGGACTAAATTAATTGATATTTCATGATAATAACTCATATATTAAGTCCCTCAAAATGAAACAATGTGGTTTTATGTCTTATTAGTCTACCTAAAATGTGAATTTCTCTGTAGTGTTAAAAAAGCTCACTTAGGTTTCCGTAGTGTGAATAAATTAGAGCACAAATTAAGTGAAACCAAAACTCTAGGAATGACGAATACGTTTTTGTGGGTGGAATTATGCTTATCTACATTTGCGTGGGTAAAAAGATTGTCCAAAACATTGATCTTGCAAAAAGGCCTGATATTTTTCCCAAGACAACAGTACGATTGATGGTCTGTCAATGGGCTCCGTATATTGAACTACCCTTAAATTATTGAAGTATGGTATTTATGAGGAGATTGCATACAGTCCCTGAGGTGCATTTATTATTCAACCAGCACAAGTTTGAGAGGGTGGCGTGGAGCTTGGGGTCCTACAGCGAAGAGATAGTTAGAGAGTTCTACACTTCCTATGTGGTTACTCTCAGGGGCTCCATTGATAGGCGGGTGAGACCTACCATACAGGATCCACTCACCTATGTTCTAGTACGGTGCTGTCGAGTTGATAATATGGAGACCACCCTCTGTCGGTTCCTGAATGACCCCACCACTGAGAAACAATGGGACCCTATTACATCAGCATTTGACTAAAGGTTGGAGATGGTCAAAATTTGCGTATTTTAGAGGACCATAAAGCAGAAAGATTCTATGAAGAGGTGACTGTCCCAACATCTAGCGACTGATGGTGAGAGGGTCGACTAGGTTTTAGAGCCTCGAGGGTTGATTAAGAAGGCCACCCTCACATTTACGACCAAGTTTTTCTAATTGGTTGTGAGACACCATCTATCGTCGACAAATGATGATAATGTTCATACTTAGGATAGGGTGGTGTTGGTAGCAGCCTTGGAGGAAGGGTTAGAGATAGATGTTACTAAGATTATGATCACAGTGATCCATAAGAAGGATTTCAAGACCTCTATTACTTACCCTTTTGCTTGTATGATCTTCCAGCTTCGCAGGGAGGTTGGAGTACCCATTTGGCATTGTCACACACTTCGTCACCAGACGGGGACAGTCGATATAGGTCTCATCATGGATGACGCCAATGTTGCAGCTCCACATAGAGGGCCAAAGATTGAGGTGCCCCCATTGTGTGAGAATTTGGTGGAGATGGTGGAATTAGCCCAATAGGATGATCCTACTACATCAGATCCTGCTGATACCACCCTAAATGACTCCACTCATGCTGCCAGCAGGGCCCTAGCTCATCCGGATCTACACCGCCATATTGACCACTTGTTCCTTTAGCATGAGTACTGAAGTTGGGGGCACAAATGGCCACCCTACTTCACCACATGCAGCCTTGGATGCAGAAGTCCATCACTAAGGTCTAGGATCGGATTAAGAAGGGAGTGGCTCAACAGACTGAGTAGAAAATTCAGCGGTCCATCAATGCCTAGATGCCTTCGAGATTCATGTGCTAGCCCACCCAGCCTGCACGATAGACCTCACTACTCTTCAGGAGACGCTCGATAGTTTGCGTGTAATGTAGATTCCATTCTAGACATGAGGGGTACGGAGTCGGAGAGTGTGCCGATTGAGTTTTTAGAGGACACAATGCTTTACGCTTTGTTCAAGCCTTGTGCTGAGACGCAGCATAAACCACGTGGTGGTGAAAAGAGGCACTGTTCTAGTCGCACTACTGATATAGGAGATAATTCCCGTGCGAGGAAGAAATAGACGACGGACCTCGAGGTTGCTAGGAGGTCTTCATTGGCAGATGAGAAGGCCCACAAGATTAGGGCACGAGAGATGGCTTTTGGGGCGTCTAGTTCCCTACCGATGAACAGTGATAGGAGCACCACTTATTGTGTCGAGATTTATGTGGGAACCACTTGGGGTGACACAAGAACTGATGTTGCGGGTTCCAGGAAACCGGAGCCGCCCACTTGTTGAGTGATCGTAGGCGCTATGCACCACAAGTTTACTTCACCTACCACCCCGTACGTATTTTTTTTATGCATTGGGGACAATAACATGATCTTTTTCTTATAGGTGGGGTAAATAAAAAGTGAGTGCTAGGGTGAAGTCTGAGTAGCACAACTCACAATTCTCATTTGGGGTTTTCTTGCCTGTGTTCTTTTTCCCCAAGAGACAGGTTAATTTTCTATTGAACTGGCATGTCATTATTTGTACAAAGTATAAAAACATGAAAGATGAAGAATGATGGCTGAATTTAAATGATATCCCTTCCTATAAAATGCTTGCATGTATATGTGAAAAAGAGTTGAATGTCTTGGCTCTAAGAATGATATAGATAGGCACCCTGTGCATAACCCTCAACTAACACCTAAACTGGGAAATCTTACAATATGATAGTGTAATAAGGTGTCAAGAGTGTGTGAGAAGTTTTTAGTGTTCAACAGTTGGTACGTAGCTAGAACTTTCCCGGTTACCTTGCACAGGGAATTTGTGTTAGAATACTAGGAAAGGATCATAGGCCCTCGTTCGATTATCAAACATCTATCAAATGAATTTAACCAAATAGAAGCTTTATCTCTTTTTTGATCCAAATCATTGAGCTTATAATGGACATATTTTTTTCTGACAACCTCACCTTTCCAGGGTTTAATGTTTTTGCTCTAGTACCTCCTTGGACATGTGCACATCGACTTAGGCCAAAATTATAAGTGGAGGGTGGCTAATGCACAAAATTAACTCATCTTGGCACTGACCCAACCTCGGTATTGTGTACCTCAACTCATGGAAAAGCCATGAGTTGAGGTTGGCTATTACGAGTGAGAACCCAAAAATGGGTATGAAAAGAGTTGAATGCTGAAAAGAAAAGAGAAAGTGAGTGAAAGATGTGACTTGTGTTAAATTATCAATGTGAATAAAAATGAAAAAAAGAAAATATTTTGAAAAAGTTGAAAAATAAATATGAGTCATATCCAAAAAGAAGGGGAGCAAAGAAAAGATGAAAAACAAAGAAAAGTAGGGCGTAAAAGGCAATGAAAAGAGGTAGGAAGCTGAGCAGAAATGTCAAGAAGGGTAAAAAGTCACAAATAATACACCCAAATGTACCAAACCTCACCCTAAGTCGATGTTACAAGCCAAGAAAGTTCTACCGTTATCCTAGAGTATAGTTTGGTTAACCTAAGTAGAGAAATTAAAGGCAAGCCTATTGCGACGAGTACTAGCTATGTGTGAACTTGTTTTTGAGTGTGAGTGCTGAATAAGGATCCTTGTACCCAAACTTAAAATCACTGTGCAAAAAATGAGGATTTATTTTGAAGTGAGGGTACTAGTTGCAATGTCGGAAAGTTTGTACCTTGGTGAGAGAAAAAATAGTAGAAGTGTCTGTGCATGGTGATTTTGTGTTAATGGTGTGGTCTACATGACTTAGCTTGTTTAAAACTAAGAGCGTAAGCATGCACTAAACTAAAGAAAGAGTCGGGATTGATAGCCATGTGATTGTTAAAGCATAAAAGAGTATACTTTTGTACAAGTGTGGTTTTGAGTCATTGTGTGTCTCTTGAGGACAAAGAATGAATTTAACTTTAGGGTGTTGATGTTCGTGGACTCACGGAGCTTTCAATGCATTTTGCTTAGGAGTTGTGTGTCTAGAGCCTTTTTGTAGTAGTTTTAACATGTTTTTATGGTTGTTTTGCAAAAAAAAATGTCCAGAATAAAAATGCAGAAGGCAACTGGAAAATAGTGCCAAAAGACGACCTAAGAAGGCCATTGACGGCCCGTCATTCAATCTACGGTCCGTAAGTGGTAACCATCAATTACAGTTCAGACTGATGGAGAAACTCAGAAAAAGCTGACCATGTGTAGAACTACGGAAGGGGTCAACGGTTCGTCGATTGATCGACAGACGGTATTGTCAAGCAATTGATTTTATCAATGATAGTTCCAGTACCTGAAGTTGGAGAAATTTAAGGATGTGCATCGACGGACCATGTTGTTGGTCCATCGACTGATCCAGAGAAGGTGCCATCTAAAGGGAAGAAAAATATTCTAAGTCTGGACCAACTGAGGCAGTCAACAGACCATCGCTCCACCAACGGTCCGTCAGTAGGGGTCATCGATCAATGGTAGAGTTTTGGAAAAAATATCCTTATTTCAATTCCTTTTAATTTAGGACAATATTTTCTATAAATAGGGATTAAAACCTCGTTTTTAGGGTTAGGAATTGTTAGTATTGTCCTTTTGTTTTGGAGATTGATTATTGCAAACTTTGGCAAGAATTCAACTTTTGGATTTGGTTTGAAGATTTATATTGCAATTTCAAGTTGATTTTATGGGTTTATTCTTATTATTGCAGTAAGTTCATGACTTTTTCCTTAAAAATAATGAATTGTGATCATGCTTGTATGGGTAACTAAATCTACAACTAGGGTTGTGGGAACCATGAGTAATTAACAACGTAAACCTAGCAAATAAGCAATTCTCAAACAGATTCTTGCATGTATAGATAATCCTTTTGTTTAGAAGTCTATTTAACGGTTGCCAACATTAGAAATCTTCTTGTTTCTACTTGCCGGACAAAGGAGGTAGTAATAGGAAAAGAATTATCAACACAGATTTAGTGGGATACTATCTAATAGGATAGTGTCGATTGGTGCAAGTAATAACTAATCCTTACATTGATTATGATGTCTAAATGAAGTTAAGGTAAATGTTAGTAACTTATAAACACATAGCCGGACCAAGGTACGGGGTGAAATTCTCTAGATGTCGGACCAAGAATTTAGAGTTACATAACTTATCACTTTACATGCAAAACACTAGGGAAGAATTGATATTGCTAGGGATACGGTGTTATGAAATTAAAGGGAACACATATACCCTAGTTAGTCTCACAACTCGATAAAAACTCATCTCTTACTTTCATTCACTTGTTAACTTAGAAGTGGTTAAGACACTTGTTTCACAAAACCCACCCTTTAATTACATGTTTTCGGAAAAATGTTAGCTAAATAGACATAATTGTATATTGAAGTTAAGTCTAAATCATTTTCCTCGTGGAATCGACCCCAACCTACTAGTTGGGTTCTTTACTTGATTGCGACCACTTGTAATTCTTTAGGGACGAGCAATGTGAGCGTATCAACTTTTGATTGAATGATGGACCATCAGTCCAAGTCGTCGGTCACTCTGATATCTGTTAATTCAAGGTTCTATTGGTCTTTTTCTATTTCGTTTAAGCCCTAAGATACATCATTTAAACCTCAAATCACGAGGTTTTAGTTAGTTTAAGCCTGGAAACAGTACTAAAACTCACCTAAGTACAAATCATTAATCAAAACATAGAAAATTAGAAGCAAAAGAGGAGAAAAAGGTCAATAACCCTAGTTCAAGTAAGATCCATCAGTTCCAGCCCCGAAATCTAAATATTTTCGGTGGGTCTCATCACCATGTATGCGGTATTTCACTAGTGAGTTCCTTTCACCAATTAGGTCTTTAGTTCTCAATCATATTCTTAATTCCCTTATCATGAATCAATCTAGGTTTTCTAGGACTTCATTAAATTATCATGGATTAGCTAGTTATATGTTCCAAATTATATCACCATGTTATTAAATTTCAGAACCCTAGCTATGTATTTCTTTAGTTCTTGAATTACACATGCTAGGTCATATATTGTTACTTCATATGTTCATGCCTCAGTTATAAATGCATCATTAAAAGATTAATTATTGCATTCGCAATTTGCATGTTCAGTTTGAGCTATCCAGTATTTAAGTAAGTTCAATCATAATATGTTGATCACTTAATCTATTGGGAGTATCATAATACCGAGTTGGAGTAGGGATCAGCGTACCCAAATAGTGCCAGAACTACTACTCAAGTAGGTTGTAAGTCCACTCTGAGGGCATCAGTTTAGTGATCATGCCAGCATGCCTTTATATCTTCAACATAGTAGATTGGGTCCTCTCGATGGGGTGTATACATCGGACTCCACATTTAATTCATGTGGTTTTATTATCGGGTATTAGTAGCTCCCACAGTTTAGTCAGACTCTATTGCATTGACCATATTTACAATTCAGTTAGTATTCAGTCTCATCATGTCATTAATTTGCTCATTGCATTTAGTGGCTCAGAATTCAGTATATCATATTCAGAACATTATACTTGGTATTGTGTTTGTTCAACAATTTTTTATTTAAGATTTACTCTATTATACATGCTTAGTACCTTTCAAGTATTGATGCATACATGCGCTACATCTTCTCGTGACATAAGTTCAAGTTCTCAGCATCCAGATCACGCTTAGATCGATTTTAGCTTTTATGTTCATTAGAATCAATGGTGAGTCCTCATTCTTCGATGAAAATATTCACGTGTTCATTTAAATATTTTAGTCCTTTAGTTTTAGTTTTTGCTAGACTTATATGGGGCCTATCCCAACATTTCTGGTAAGTTTGAGGCTATTTTCCAACATAGTTAGTTTCAACTTAGTATTAAGTTAATTATTTCTTTGTATTAAATTCATCAATTTTCATATATTTTAGTTATAGTACATGGGTATTCCCTTTTTTTTTAATTTTATTTATGATTTATCTTCCGCGTTAGTATATTATCTTTAGTATGATCATGACAGCAGGGTTAACTTAGGATCACTTGTGGTCCTATGTCTCGTGTCCGCATCTCGGGGATAGCTTGGGGCGTGACACGCTTGTAGTATTCATAGATCTTATGAACAAAATATTCAAACCTTATTTAGATCTGTTTATCATCCTCTTCATTGATGCCATACTGATTTATTCAAAGGATGAAGAAGATTATTCTAGTCACCTCAGGTTTGTTCTTCAGATTTTGAAAGATAAGGATCCATATGCCAATCACTCAAAGTGTGAGTTTTGGCTTGAGTTTGTGGCATTCTTCGGCCACATCGTTTCAGGTGATGGGATTAGAGTTTATACCCAAAAATAGAAGCAATTTAGAGTTGGGCTAGACCCAGATCTCTAACAGATATAAGGAGTTTCTTGGGTTTAGCTATATATTATAGGAGATTTGTCGAATGGTTTTTTTCTATATCGTCTACTTTGACCAAGCTAACTCAGAAGAAAATCAAGTTTCAATGGTTTGAGGCTTGTGATAAAAGCTTTCAGGAATTGAAAAACAGATTAACTACCGCTCCGATTTTGACCTTACTAGTGGGTACTCAAGATTTTGTGCTCTAATGTGATGCTTCGAGAGTAGGTTTGGGCTGCGTGTTTGTGCAGAATGGGAAGGTTATAGATTACGCCTCCAGACAATTGGAAGGTTCATGGGAAGAAATATCCAACTCATGAATTAGTATTGACTGGAGTAGTTTTTGCTTTAAAGATATGACGTCACTACTTTTATGGTGTTCATGTTGACATATTCAATTATCACAAGAGCCTCCAATATGTGTTCACACTTAGAAGGAGCTAAATCTCAGACAGGGGAGGTGGTTAGAATTACTCAAGGATTATGAGAAGAGTATCCTTTACCACCCAGGTAAGGCTAATGTGGTGGCGATGCTCTAAGCAGGTTATCCATGAGAAGTGCCACTTATGTAGAAGAAGAAAAGAGAGAGTTTGCTAAAGATGTGCACATACTTTCACTCCTGGGAGTCAGATTATGGATTCCATTGAAGGAGGATTAGTGGTGGCCAATGGGGCTGAGTAATCATTAGTGGCAAAGGTGTAAAAGAAACAATAACAAGATCTTTTTTTGCTTGACTTGAGCGAAAATGTTCATAAACAATGAGTATTAGCTTTTGAACAAGGGGGAGATGGTGCGCTAGAGTGTCAAGGTAGATTGTGTGTACCTAGGGTGGATAGACTCCAAGATAGGATCATGGAGGAAGCTCATATCTCCATATATTACATTCATCTGGGTTTCACCAAGATATACCGCGATTTGAGAGAGATATATTCGTTGGAATGAATTAAGAAAGATATTATTGAGTTTGTTGCCAAGTGCCCGAATTGCCAGCAAGTGAAAGTAGAACTCCAGAGAAGCCGAGAGGTTCGGCTCAGACTACAGATCATCCAGAGTGGAAGTGGGATATGATTTATATGGACTTCATCACAGGCTTGGCAAGATCTCGCAAGCAACATTATTCTATTTGGGTAATTGTCTATAGAATGACAAAATTATCCCACTTTTTGTCGTAAAGACTACCTATTCAACCGAGGATTATGCTAAATTGTACCTTTAAGAAGTGGTAAGACTGCATGGAGTTCAAGTTTCCATTATTTAAAATAGAGGTGCATAATTTACTGCACTGTTCTTGAAATCTTTCCAGAATGGTTAAGTTTCAAAGGTGAACTTAAGCACTGATTTTCATCCTCAGACGGATGGACAGGCGGAACGTACTATCAAGAATTTAGAACATATGTTGAGGGCTTGTGTGATTGATTGCAAAGTGAATTGAGATTATAACATACATCTCATTGAGTTTCCTTACAATAAGCATTCAAAAGTCTCCATATGAAGCTTTTTATAGAAGAAGATGCAGATCTCCTATTGGGTGGTTGGAAATTGGTGTAGTAGGGTTGATAGGACCATATATATTTCACAAGCCATAGAGAAAGTCAAAGTAATTCAAGAGAGGTTGAAGATTGCACAGAGTCGCCAAAAATCCTACACATATGTTAGGAGGAGGACATTAGAGTTTGAGGGGGTCGATTGGGTATAACAAAAGGTTCCACCCATGAAGGGGGTTATGAGGTTTGGTAAGAAGGTGAAACTTAGTTCCCGTTATATTAGACCTTATAAAATATCCAAGAGGGTTTATAGTGTAGCTTATGAGTTGGAACTACCACAATAGTTAGCATCGGTTCATTCGGTATTCCATATTTCTATGTTAAAGAAGTGTATAGGTTATCCTTCGTTGATTGTACCAACTGAGCATGTTGGGATTAAGGATAGTTTGTCCTATTAAGATATTCTAGTTCAAATTCTAGATCTCCAAGTTCGCAAGCTTAGAACTAAGGAAGTTGCATCAGTCAAGGTCCTTTGGAGTAACTAATTTGTTGATTAAAAGACTTGGGGAATCTGAGGAGGATATGAAAAATAGATATCCACGTCTCTTTTAATTCGGAGAGAATGCAGATGAAGGTACTAAATCCTCCCCTTAGAATTTTATAAGACTGCGTAAGCATATTATTACTTGCACTTGTTTGTTGAGTTCTGAAATGAGGTTGCTATACTTAGCTTAGTAAAAGAGTTCTCATTCGAGGACAAATGTTCCCAAGGGGGAGATATTGTAACATCTCCTAACATAAAATAGCTAGGAATGGGCTAATAAACCAAAAGTAATCACTTTTGGATAGAATAGGAAAAATCTGAAAAATTTTCTAAGTGTAAAGAAGTGAGTTTTAACCATTTTCAAACGGCCATAAAATCTATGTCAGGATAAGTTAGAATCAGTTCTTTATATGGTTGGAAATACCTTGAGAGATATTTCCAACGTCGCCGAGTTTGCACATTTTCAATATCGTATGAGGGAGATATGCCTATCGGAAATTGGATTGTTAGTTTGAGAAAAGTTCAATCCGAATTTTAGTAAGGGTAAAAAGTCTTTTAACCCTAGTATTTCCTAAATTACAATGAGGGTTAATTAGGGGTAAAACTAATCAGGAAGTCAGATTTAGAAAAATTTAAATGCTCAGGGCTTGGGAGAAAAAAGAAGATAAGAGGGAGAAAGGAGAAAAGGCCAAGAACTCATCAAGAACGCCAAGATCATTGAGTGGAATTCGTCGGGGTGTGTGTGTGTGATATCTATAAGGTATTAAGGTATTTGATATCTATCTATGTTGGTTTCGTTCACCCACACACCAATGTGTTTAATTCTTCGCATTTAGAGTAAATCGAATGATGAACATCGAAGTCCTTGATGAACAATTGTTTGATTCTTGTTGGTTGAGTTGGAGTATACCTTTAATTATTTTTTATTCATGTTTTCGGGCTGTTTTACAAGTCATAATAGATTTTATATTGAGAATATTAGTGATCTTAAATGTTTGGGGAAAGATCCATGGGAGTTTAGAAGGTTTGGACATGAAAATCAGAGAAGAAAAATTGAAAATCTCGTATAATAGTCCCTGGGGCGCCGCGCCAACTAGAGGCCCTCCGGATAGACACTGTCTGTCAGGCTCTGGCACACCGCATCAGCCAGAGTGCCTGAGGATAGTGTTTGTTTATCAAGCTCTGACACCCCGCGCCCTTAAGAGCGCCAGGGCAACCTGGAAGCCCCATTCTTCCACCATCATTCTGTACTAGTTCCTATGTGATGTACCTATGTTTCTTGAATCCATAATCCAATTCAAGGAAAGTTAAGATCAAAGTTAAAGAAGTTAAGAGTCAAGTTTTAAAGTTAAGAAGCAAGTCAAATGTAAGTCATTAAAATTTTCAAGATTCTTAAAAAAACATTTTTACTTTTTTCTAAGGTTCAAGCTACAAGTTAAGAAAAGTGTAATGAGTTGACTTCAAATATCAAAAGTTATAAGGGAACTAAGTATTCCCTAAGAGTCAAGTTTCAAGCTATTCAAAGAGTGAAGAGTTGAGTTCTCATAATTTAAAATTGAACAAAGTATATCCTAAGAGTTACAAATGTTTTCGCATTTTGAGAAAGAAAAGAAGCTAGACTTCCAATAGAGCCTTTGGCGAGCTTTTAGTAATGAAGAATATATGATTTCCAATAATGATTTTAAAGCTAAGTTTGATCAATTATCTCAAACGAGAGAAGAAGTTGTTTCTAAAATATATGAGCTATGTATTTTAGGAGTAGTATTGAGCACCGATATGGGGATGCTAGTTCATATTAAATCAAGCCCCCATAAACCATTTAGCCAACATAGACAGATGAAGGGTTTTTTTTAGAAATTCCTTAGTTTTTTTAAGCATAGACTAGAGGATTGACTTAGTAGTTCAGGTTCTATACTGAAGAAAAGTTAAAGAGTTGTCATTTTGCAATGTGAGGTAAGACATCGTATCATCGTTAGGATCATTGTGATGGTTGTCGGTTAGAGCATTTCCCACAGAAACTATATTACTTTCATTATAAGTAATGTAGAGGTTATTCTATTATCTTTAATGAACAAACTTGTTTATTATGTTTTTACAAGTTTTTATTATATATTTAATGTGTCCTTACTGCATATATTGAGTTAGTATTTCATGAGTTGAGTAGATCTTGGGTAAGTTCTTCTTTATGCTTTCAACGTTTAAGTTGTTTTATAGCATTCCAACTTCCATACTCGTATATTCAATGTAATGATATCAGTTGAGCATTCGGATTGAGTTGTGAGCCTCCTTGCATTCTGGAGGAAATTTTTATTCGATTTCTAGTTTTTTCATTTATAGAATGTTGTGGGGCATGTCATAACATCCATCTTATTATTGTGTAGAGATTTCATAGACAGTCAGATAGTTAGTTTGAATCTCTTGGTTGAATTGCACATGTTTTGCTATGAGAATTTAAGTGGCATTTTGGCCCGACAATTATGCTTTAGGTATTTCCTTTAAGAATGTTCTCATTTCATAATTGAGTTAAGTATTCCTCTTAGTTAAGTAAGTAAGGCAATGGTTATTGGGTGTCAGCTACGTCCAGGGTGTAGAATCAAGCATGATAGGGAAGTCTCGTCTTATACAACGAAGACATAAAACCGTAGGACAAATGCTCTCGAGTGAAATTATCACAATTGACTATGTGAAGTCAAGATATAATGTGTCAGATCCACTAACAAAAAGCTTAGTGAGAGAGGTAGTTGAAATACAATCTAAAGGGATTGGGTTTACAACTTTGAACAAGTCAACATGGCGTTAACTTTATCTAGCAGAATGGAGATCCCAATATGTAGATTCAAGGATAAAAACAAAGTTGTAATTGAAAATTCGGCTTTGTCAATAAACTCAATTCATTCTCATGATGAAGAAAATGTTCGAGAACAAGGTCAAAACTTTAAGACATGTTAATGAGTTAATAAAGCATAAATTTTTTAATGATTTGCTAAGTATGGCATATTTGTCCAAATAGTGTATCTAAAAGATGACACGGTTAGAAGTCACCTCTGTGAGTGTCAAATGTAAGCCGCTTCAAAGATAATTTTATGTCAAAAGTCTATACTCTATACACTCATGAAACCATGAGGTGTTCATGGCAGAAACAAACACAACTATAAGAACAATAAACAGTAAAAAGTTAATTATGTGACATATGGTTGTCTACGTATACAACAAAACTCGACAATTCAAGGATATTGGATCTACCGACTGACTGAGTATATCTGACATATTTTCACTAAGAAAAGTCCAAGGGGAAACCTACTTATCCTGATGCAATGGATCTTTTCTTGTAAAGTACACACTCTTCAGTTCATTCCTCATGTTATTACCATTCCCTCTTTATGTGGGGGATTGTTGTGTATAAAGCAAGAGTCAATGGGATATGGAGGGACAATGAAAAAGAGAGGAACTTCAAGACTCCTCTTATGCTTTAGTGAAAAGACATTTCTCCCTCATTGGTTGTTTAAAGAAAAATAAAATAGTTTAAATATAGAAACAATCATATAAATTGTTAAAAGGGTTGGAAAGAGAGACCCCCTCGCGACGTCGTCGTCGTCTCTTGATTGGCTCGACTTTGGCTTTGAAAAATTGATCGATCGAGAAATTTTTTAGAAAAATATGTTTTAATTATTTATTTATTGATTAAATTAATTGAAAACATTTTCAATTCTTTAGTTGATTAACCGAAATGTTACAACCCAACTCAAATCCGCGCGTAACCCATTTAATTTTAAATACTTTCCTATTTTATTTAAATTTTCCGCCATTGGAAATATTATTCTCGAAGGTTACAGGTTTCAGAAAGAGCCATGACCGTTCGAAAGGTTGCAGACTTTCAGAATAGTAGTGTGGACTCTGAAAGTTTGCAACCTTTCGGAAATTAGTTCCTCTTGGCTATAAATACCATAGATTCTTCAAAATTTTTCCTTACAAATTTTCTAACTTCTTCATTTTCTGCACAAAGTTTCTTCTTGTACTTTATTATCGTTGAGTGGTCGCTGACACCAGCGTTTTGGGTATAAATACACTAGTAATTGAGATCCTTCTGTCCGGGAAGGACATATTCCAAATCAAACCTCGCATACTAGAGGTGAATAATTTCCTTAAGAGGACATTATGCATTCAGTAGGGCTTGATCTTTTGTGAATTAATATTTGTTTTTCTGTTTGTACTGGTTCATTAAGCTTTGGTAACTTTGTGTTTCTGCAAAGTTTGCTAGAATAAGTAAGATTATTTAAACACAGATTGATAACATAATTAAATCTTTGTTTTGATTTGTTCAAAATAGCTTAAAACTGAGTTGGTCTCAACTACTTGAGTGTACCGGTTGTTTCGTTCACTACTCAAGTTAGTCGTTTACAAGTTGTCTTGGTTGTACGCTTCCCTGTGCGTTTTTATTTGCGTTATTACCCAGCTACAATCATTATGTATATACTTTTCTTTCATTCTTATTTTATCATTCATTATCCACTTAATAAATCTTCTTTGGCTTACATCATGAGTTGTTACCATATTTTTGAGCTCTTCCTTTATTGTGTTGTAGCGTTAAATTAGGTGCTGCTAATTGGGAGACAATCCAAGTTATTTTGTTTTTGTTTTTGTAATATGACCGTTGTTTATTTTATTTGTATTTCTAACTGATTTTGGGAAGCTTGAGTACTCAAAATTGAGAACTGAGCATGGTGAAGAATATGAGTGTGGGCCACACACTTCTCTTGGAAAAATATACGATATTTTCATGTAGTTAGCTATTCCTAGAGGCATTAGGAAGTTTTTCATCTAGGTAATTTTCCCGCGCTTCGCAAGATTATAAATATTAATTGCATTGAATTTTCAAATAATTTTTTACTAATAATCACATATTAAAAATAATGGAAACATAGGTTCATAAAAAATATTAGCAATATTTCAACATGAACTTGCTTATTTGTCATTATCACATAACTCAAGAACCACTTATAATAAACTATTCAAAAAATAATAAATCATTGTTTCTTTAATCAACAATAAAAGGAAAATAAAGAAGAAAATATGAATACATACACAAAGGCATTTCGTAATATAAAAATATTTAAATTGCATAGTTTTAAGTGAGAAATTTCATGTCAATATAAAAATAGACAATATGCAATCTTATGTATAGTCTTTTAAGTTATAAAATATAATATAGAATATTAAAAGATGAATTCTTGGAACTGACTACAAAAAATATTTTCTGAACAATGAATATATATATTATATGTCTATATGTTCAATTTAACTTGCGACAATAACTTTGCAGAAACATAAAAAATAGAATTTAAAATATGTACTCAAAAACAACAATTAATATCATAAATTTAAAATTATGAGTTTAATAAACATAAAAGGATATGTAAAAATAGAATTAAATAGATAGAAAAAAATTGAGTCCACTTAACGCACAATGTCCCCTTAAGAAAACTATTCCCCTCCAATACCATAGGTTTAAAGAATTACATCATATCAGGATGGAATGATTTTATTCACCAACTTATAGATAAAAAAATAATGGTGTAAGTAAGTCACTCAACAGGAGAAAAGTACACGATATTTAATTTTGCAAAAGTAGAAGAAGATGATCATAATTTTTGTTTAACAATGAGAGAAAATCCCTCTATTTATAGACAACAAAGGGTATTTGTGAACAATTGTTTGTTGTGCCTTATCAGAAAGATTACAACTATTTGGTAAAGGTGCAACCCTTTAGAAAGTTCACAACCTTTCATAAAAGTCACAAGTTTTCATAAAGTCGCAACTCTTCATCAAAGTCGCAACTTTTCATAAAACTTGCAAGTCTTCATTAAAGTTACAACTTTTGATAAAAGTCACAAGTCTTTATTAAAGTTACAACTTTTCATAAAAGTCACATCTTTTCATGAGAGAGGAAGGCTAGTTTTGTAAATAAGTAAATTTAAAGGAAATTCTTGTTTGTGGTGGTGCCACGTAGATGGGCCTAGTTGTCACATCCGGGTTTACCCCCTAGATGCAACCGGCGTCGCCGTCCTCTTTAAGGACAAAGACTAGCCTCTTAGTTTACATCATTACATTAATAGGTCAAATTTTATCAGAAAATTTAAAACTTTTCATTACTTCTACTTGGAGGTTTACATAGACCTCTACATACACATAACATATATATATATAT
>NC_028646.1:54657522-54670493 GCF_001406875.1 Solanum pennellii | reverse complement strand
TATATATATATATATATATATATATATATATATTGAGTATACATAGACCCTTCGTATAGGAAGATTACATAGCCTTCTACTTTTATTGAACATAAATATATATATCAGATAGAACATAGTCTTCAAAGATTGTCTCATCTTATAACCATCTAACATGATTAGCAATTTACGCATAGCCCATACATCAATGTAAAGAGAGCCACATATAGGCTTTATACAATCAATACTTAAATGAAAGGAGATAGAATATAGGAGTCTTAGAACTAAAACAACAACATAAGCTCGATATTGGAATCACCCTCGGACAATGAGGACCTTAACTACTTGGATGATCTAAGGATCCAAGTCTTCTTCAAGTCTCCTTCCAAAACACTTCAACGACCTGAACCTAGAATGTTGGGGGAAAAGGAAGAAATGGGTTAGTACGCCACTTGTACTAAGTATAAGACCACATGCACACATACCTTAAAATCATGCTAAGACATGGACATTTCATTAAATAGCACTTTTCATTTAAAACCTTTATGCACCTTCACCAAGATCATACCAATCAATTTTTCATATTCATTAAGCCATAGGCGTGTACATTACAAGAACTACAGCATCGTCTACTCAAGTCAACTATACATGTCATATAATTATATACATACTCAATGTAACTCTATCATCAAGTTATGTAAACAATAAGCATGAATAAGAGTACCTTTCAACATAACCAAAAGCAAGTCAATTACTCATGAACCTTTATCAAGTCAACAAGTGCAATGACCAAGCAAAGCCCCATAACCTTACTCAATCAAGTAAACCAACAAGAATCATGACTAACATCCTACTTCACATAACATAGCATATAAGAGAATATATCATCTTAGTTTAACCATATAGACCAACATATATATATATATATATATAAGTGAAACTAATCATTATATAGTATCAACAATATGCAGGTTCATCATATACATTTCATATAGCATTATAAGCATATTCATATATAAGAACATCTTCCCAAGACTCCCCTCAAGGCTAAGTAGTGAAATTCTTAGGTAGAGTCCCATACCCCTACCTAGACTAAGCTACACCCCTTAGGTCATCTTAGTTAGAGTTCAATCCTTTAGTTCATTTACCTTTTAGGAGCATCTTGCCCTAACCGACATAGGTCACATGAGCTAGAGTTGAATCCGGTGTCATAAAGCCCTACACCGAAGGAAGGCGGACTACATGCCAAGGTAGTATCAAAACATTAAACATAGCAACTACGTGGATGCACTTGCTAGTATTCCCATGGGGGCAACATAGTTCAAGAACTAGGAGATATAATTAGGACCCTTTTTATCCTACATGAATTGTAGTCTCCAATCTAAAGAGTGTATTAGTGATCCTACCTTCCCTATGTGCGAAGGGACACTTCTCAATCTAGTTCACTAGGCGCTAAGCTAGAGTCCCTTTTTGAAATATCTTTAAGCCTTTATTGTGAATCATAGCATAGTTTAGGTCATAGGGTCTAACTCTTGTATAACATCATCATAATCATAGCTCAATAAGAACTGCATTAGTATAAGTCCTTTCATTAGAATTCATATAGGTGAGGTTAGCATATTAATATTTCATATCATAATAAGACACATTGGTACTCATCAACATCCTTCTAACATTTCATCTTAATCAACCTTAAAACCATATTCAAGACATTTCAATTCAACATTATACCACCCTATCAATCCTCAACAAGCCATACTCCAACACAACATCATGACTTAATCACAATTAGCCATAGTTTTAAGTAAAGTATAGGGATCACAAGACTTACCAAGTTTCCTTCATAGTTCATCATAAAGGTCTTACCATCAACCCATAACTAAACCCAATTAGGGTAGTAACATAATCACACAATGATATCCAATAGAGTAACAAGGCCAATTACATCACTATAACACAATTCAACACTAGATTATAGCTTAAGACAAGATACTTAGGTTAATTCCATAATATACTTCATAACCTAAATCAACATCTTAAGAACTAGCATAATAGGCCTAGAATTCATCAAAATATATTCCTAATTTATACAACAACATCATAGGATAGTATTTTAATCATAACCAAGTCAATTGAATGAACATTATACAATACATGTTAGGATCAGAACCTAGGGTTAAAAGTTGAGGATCATGTTCTATAGTTTAGACCAAACGATCAAGAATTATCATAATCAAGTTAAAATACATGTTAATCTATTCATTATATCCTAAAGAAATCATAAACAACTTAGTTCATAACATCAATTTCGAGAATATATAAAACCTACTTGAAAACACAACTTTTAGAAATTCTTTGATGGAACCATTGGAGGAAAGAGATCTCACAAGTGAGATAAATCAAATACCTCAATGTTTGATGAAGATTTAATGGTGAAATCTCCCCTTTTCAGCCCCCAAATCCCTCTCCTAATTGGGTTGGGGTATTTATATTGGGGGTTAAATGACTTAATAAGGGTCCATTAAACCCCTAAATAATGACCTAAACCCTTAATTAATTAATTAGAACTTAGTTAAAAACGTGTAGAAAGTTAGAGGCACCATCGACGAGACCGCGATTGACGGATCATTAGTCCATCTACGACAGGCCCTCCCTCCATGCTGGAAACTTGTTGTTTTGGTCAGATACCTGTGCAGTTAAGGGATAAAACAATATTTCTAAGTGTTGGTCGGCGGTTGGAAATGACACCGCGTCGATCCACACACGAATCGTCCACTGCTTCTCGTGGGAGCACACTGCCCAGGCAATGTTAACTGCAATGTGCAAGGGTCCATGGTTGGTCCTTGGGGGATCGTACCCGGACGTTTCGACCATGAACCAACTTTAACACATGTTATACACCCTTCCACCAAATTTCATGAATTTTCGACTCCTAAAAGATAGTCAAATAGGCTACGGCACACTAGTACCTCCTTGAACAAATTTCCGGACGTCATATGTTCGTGGACGTTTTTTTATAAACTTCCTAAATGATCTATATTCATTAATATTGACCTTAAAATACTGACCTCATGTAACCTTTGTTAGGCTTTAACGTCTTGGATTTTCGAAGTGTTACATTATCCCCCCCCCCCTTAGGAAAATTCGTCCTCGAATAACACAAAAAAAATTTTTGAAGGAAAGAATAGAATCAAGACTATCTACCCAACCATCAAATTTACAAGACAAAATAAATCATATCATTTCAACAAGGCCATTAAAAACTTCAATTACCACACATAGGCTCAAACATTACATCATGACACATTTCCTTCTCACAGCACAAAAAGGCTCAACATACTTTACATGCGTCAATTAGGACAAAGTTCAACTTATCAACATGCTACATAACTTTTGATAAAGACTCACCATGTCAAAATGCACAAGATAACTCAAACAGACCAAAAAGTCAAAATATCAAGTTTAATACACCATTCACTTTAAGTCACTATACCTTCATTTTAAAAAATGCACATTTTTTACAGAATTCCACCAAAATCAAGAAACTTCAATTTCTAGTCATATTTATATCATTAAGAGAAATGACAAACCTTAATTATCAAAAAGTTGAGGGTAACAGGACTTCATATCGGCCTCGTCCTCCCAAGTTGCACCCTTAACTAGGTGATTCTTTCATTACACCTTTACGGAAACCACCTCTTTATTTCTCAACCTCCTTACTTGACTATCAACGATTTGAACCGGAACCTCTTCATTAGGAGAGGTTATCCTTGACACCAAGACCCTCAATAGGAAGAATGGACTCGGGATCACCGATACACTTCTTTAACATAGAAACATGGAAAGCCGGATGAAACGAAGCCACTTCACTAGGAACCTCAATTCATAGGCAACCTTACCAACCCTTTGCAAGATTTCATAGGGACCACATAACGAGGATTTAACTTCCCTTTCATGCCAAATCTAACAACCCCTTTCATAGGTGAAATTTTTAAATAAACTTTATCACCTTCTTCAAACTCCAAATTCCTTCTCCTATGGTCGGCATAAGACTTTTGCCGACTATAGTCCGTTTGCAACCGATTCCTTATGATATAAACTTTCTATAAAGTCTTATAAATAAAATTGGGACCAAAAAGCGAAAGCTCACCCACTTCAAACCATCCAATAGGAGACCTACACCTCCTACCATACAAGGCTTCAAAGGGATCCATGGAAATGGATGAATGAAAACTATTATTATAAGCAAACTCCACCAACGGCAAATTCTTATCCTAATTTCCCTTGAAATCAATAATACAAGCCCTAAGCATATCCTCAATGGTTTTAATAGTACGTTCGGCTTGACCATCCGTTTGGATATGAGAAAAGCGGTACTCAACTTCACCTTAGTAACCAACCCTTCTTGGAATGACCTCCAAAACCTAGATGTGAATTTTTCACCTCGATCCGATATGATGGATAACGGAATACCGTGGTGATACATAATCTCATTTATGAAGATACTAGCATAATCTTCCGTCAAATAAGTAACTGTACGGGAATAAAGTGAACGGACTTGGTCAACCTATCCACAACAACCCATATAGAGTCATATTGCTTCTGAGTCCGAGGTAAACCCACTACAAAGTCCATATTGATGTCTTCCAACTTCCAAGTAGGAAATTGGATTTCTTGAAGCAAGCCACCCAGATTTTGATGTTCGGCTTTCACTTGCTGGAAATTTGGACACTTAGAAAAAAAATTCCACTATGTCCTTCTTCATACCTTCCCACCAATTAATTTCCCTAAGGTCATGGTACATTTTTGTCTGGCCCGGATGAATGGAGTTTCTTCCTCAAGGATCCGGTTCCTCCACTGATCTACCTTGGGAACACACAATCTTCCTTGGCAACTTAAAATATAATCCCCCCCAGGGAGAATCCTCATTACGCATTCCAAGGACTGATTCCTTGAACTCTATGAATGATTTATCAAGGTGTTGTTTGGACTTCACCTCAACTATCAATGATGACTCGGAGTTATTAAGAACCATGAAACAACCATTCGGAGAATTTTCCAACCTCACACCCAACCTAGACAACCTATGAACATCTTTCATTAGGTCTTTCTTGGCTTCATCTTTGTGTTACACACTACCCATAGTCATATGACTTAGAGCATCCGCAACAACGTTGGCCTTGCCGGGGTATTAAAGGACACTCATGTCGTAATCTTTCAAAAATTCTAACTACCTTCATTGTCGGAGATTTAACTCTTTTTGGGTAAACCATATTGGAGACTCTTATTGTCGGTATACACATTAACATGGACACCAGACAAGTGATGCCTCTATATTTTCAAGGCAAATACCACGGCTGCTATCTGAAGGTCAAGAGTTGGATAGTTTCGCTCATGCACCTTAAGTTGCCTAGAAGCATAGTCTATCACCTTCCTGTGTTGCATAAGCACACACTCCAAACCCACTTGGGATGCATAAAAATACACAACAAAACCTTTGTACCCTCCGATAAAGTTAACACCGAAGCGGAGGTATCCCTATCATTCAACACTTGGAAGCTTCTCTCACATGCCTCCGACTACTCAAATTTCTTACACTCTTGGGTCAAAGTAGTCAAGGGAGATGCAATGGATGCAAAACCATCCACAAACCTCTGATAATAACTCGCTAAATCCATGAAACTCCTAATGTCGGTTGGAGTCAATGGTCTAGGACAATTTTTCACAGCTTTTGTTTTCCATGGATCAACCTCAACTCTTTCACTAGAGATGATATGACCAAAAAATGTCACCGACCTTAAACAAAACTCACAGTTTCTATACATGGCAAACAATTGATGTTCTTTAAGTACTTTCAACACCACCCTCAAATGGTTCATATGATCACCCTCATTTTTGAATATACCAAGATGTCGTCAATGAAAACAATGACAAATGAATATAGGTTACTTCAAAACACCCATTCATTAGGTCCATAAATGCCGCCAGAGCATTTGTGAGACCAAAAGACATTACTAAGAACTCATAATGACCGTATCTAGTTTGAAATGAATTCATTGTTATATCCTCACCTCTCAGCCTAAGTTGGTGATACACGACCTCAAGTCAATCTTTGAACAGTAGCATGCCCCTTGGAGTTGATCAAACAAGTCGTCAATCCGAGGGAGTGGATACTTGTTCTTAATAGTGAATTTATTTAGTTAGCGATAATCAATACACATTCTTATGGACCCATCCTTCTTATTCACAAACAAAATAGGAGCACCCCATGAAGAAATACTAGGTCTAATGAAGCCTTTGTCTAGTAAATATTTGAGTTGAGCCTTCAACTTTTTCAATTTGGTCGGAGCCATCTGATAAGGAGGAATTGAAATTGGATTTGTATCTGGTAGCAAATTGTACCAAAATCAATTTCCCGTTCGGGAAGAATACATGGAAGATCATTAGGAAATACCTCTAGAAATTCACTCACTACGGGGACAGACTCAATGGGAGGAATTTTGGAGTCTAAATCTTGGACTCTTACAATATGGTATAGACAACCTTTAGAGATAATTTTGCATGCCTTTAGATAAGAGATGATACGACCTCTAGGAATAGAATTTCCCCCCTTCCATTCTACCACGGGTTCATTTGGAAAGTTAAATTTCACTACCCTTGCCCTACAATCAGTAGAGGCAAGCCAAGCATGCAACCAATCCATACCAAAAATAATATCCTAATCAAGCATATCAAGTTCTACTAGTTCAACATAAGAAACTCTATTAGGAAACATTATTGGACAATTTCTATATACCATTTTTGCAACAACTGACACACCCACCGAAGTAGACACTATAAAAGGGTCATGAAAAATATTGGGAAAAATGTCAAACATTTTGGCTACTAGAGGGGTAACAAATTAAAAAGTAGCTCTGGGATCAAGTATGTCATATACATCAATAGCGAAGACTTTCAACCTACTGGTCACCATATCTGGAGAGGTCTCTTTCTCACCCCTAGAGCGGAGAGCATAAAAGCGATTCTTCTTTGGAGCCTCATTTGAATCACTTGCTTGAGCTTGACCGCTACCCATGTCTTGACCCCTCACATTAGGATAATCCCTAACCTTGTGCCAACTTTTACCACAACTAAAACAATTGTCCGTCCCCTTAAGACAATCACAATAGTGCTTCTTCCCACACTTTCCACAAATTGGCTTCTCGGTTGGCGAACTAGTGCATTTTTCCTTCTTAAGCTTAAGGTTATCCACCCTATCACCACTAGCCTTAGGGAACTTGGAAGAAACTTGATTATAAACCCGCTTCCTAAATCTAGCCTTGTCTTGTATCTCAATCCTATTCTTTGAAGAACCTCTATCAAAAGATTTTGCCCTCTTGGCATCTCTACTCTTCCGCTTAGATATTGCCTCTTCCAGATGTTTGGCATGAACTATAAGACGTGAAATGTTCACGTTGTCATGTAGCATAGACGAATGACACTCCTCTTGCAAATCATCCAACACCCCCGTCACAATGCGACTCATTCATCTCTACGATATGAAACCAAAGAAGGAGCATATTTTTATAATTTAGTGAATTTCAAGGAGTATTCATGAACACTTATACCTCCTTAGCGAAGGTTGATGAACTCCACAACCTTAGCTTCCCCTTCTCCCTAGGGAAGAACTGATCAAGAAAATCCTTCTTGAAGATCTCCCAAGTCACCAGACCACCTTTTAATGGCATATTATCCCTCCATTGGACATACATTGTTTGAGCCACATCCTTGACTTGATAAGTGTCTAACTCGGACTTCTCACTAGTGGATTACCCCATAGACAAGAGTATCTTATAGACCTCATGAATGAACTCTTGGGGGTCTTCTTAAACCTTAGATGCGTAGAAGGTATCGAGGGTTTATCCTAGTGAAGTCCCTTAGACGGGAGTCCATGGTAGAACTTGTTGACTTGGACGAGGTACAACCTTTTGATTAGCTTGGGCTGTCACAACTTGGGATTGAGCAGTTGCGTCTTGTGCTTCAGTAGTGATGGCTTGAGCCATTTGAAGAAGAGCGACCCTTATATTCTCTTCCGTCAAAGGAGGAGGATTCACCGGGGCTTGGTTATCATTCTCACCTTCCACAAGAGGAGGAACTTGATCACCATAGGGAGGAGCTCCCGCATTGGCAATCTCCTGTTCAAGCCTTCGTGCTGAATTCCTTCGAATGTTCATTTCCCTATACTCACAATTATAGAATTAGATGCAAAATCACACAATAAGTATACTTTAATGGCACAATATTGGATTTCGAAGAAAGTGAGAGTTTTCTAGGTATCACGTAAGTTCCTATCCATAAGTGTGGTGTGCTTCAAAATTATGAATATGAACTTACATAGATGTGGTTGAGAGTTACATTTACTAAAAGATAATTCAACCTCATGCCCTTATACCAAGTTTGTCACATCCGGTTTTACCCGCTAGACGCAATCAGCGTCGGCGTCCTCTTTGTGGACTAAGACTAACTTCTTAGCTTACATCATTAAATTCATAGGTCAATTTTTAGCTGAAAATTTAAAAATTTTACATAGACCTCTACATACACAAAACATATATATATTGAGTATACATAGACCCTTCGTATAGGAAGGTTACATAGCCTTCAACTTTTATTGCACATAAATATATATATAAGATAGAACATAGTCTTCAAAGATTGTCTCATCTCATAACCATCTAACACGATTAGCAATTTTGGCATAGCCCATACATCAATGTAAGAGAGTCACATATAGGCTTTATACAATCCGTACTTAAATGAAACGAGATAGAATATAGGAGTATTAGAACAAAAACACCAACATAAGCTCTATATTTGCATCGTCCTCGGACAATGAGGACCTACCCTACTTGGATGATCAAAGGATACAAGTCGTCATACAAAACACTTCAACGACCGAAACCTAAAATATTGGTGAAAAAGGAAGAAATGGGGTTAGTACGCCAATTGTACTAAGTATGAGACCATATGCACACATACCTTGAAATCATGCTAACAAAAGGACATTTCATAAAATAAGCACTTTTCATTTAAAACCTTTATGTACTCTCAACAAGACCTATCCAATCAATTTTCATATTAATTAAGTCATAAGCATGTACATTACAAGAACTACAACATCAAATCTATTCAAGTCAACCATACATGTCATAAAAGTAAATACATACTCAATGTAACTCTATCATCAAGTCATGTTAACAATAAGCATGAATAAGAGTACCTTTTAACATAACCAAAGCAAGTCAATTACCCATGAACCTCTATCAAGTCAATAAGTGCAATGACGAAGCAAAGTCCCATAACCTTACTCAATCAAGTAACCCAACAAGAATCATGACTAACATCCTACTTCACATAACATAGCATTTAAGAGCACATATCATCTTACTTTAACCATACAAACCAACATATATACATAAGTGAAACTAATAATTATATAGTATCAACAATACAAAAGTTCATCATGTACATCTCATATAGTATTATAAGCATATTCATACATAAAAACATCCTCCCAAGACTCCACCCAATGCTAACTAGTGCAATGCTTAGGTAGAGTCCCATACCCCTACCTAGACTAAGCTAGACCCCTTAGGTCATCTTAGTTAGAGTTCATTCCTTTATTTCATTTTACCTTTTGGGAACATCTTTCCCTAACCGACGTAGTCCACATAAGCAAGACTGGAATCTCGTGTCATAAAGCCCTACACCGAAGGAAGGCGGACTACTTGTCAAGGTATTACCAAAATATAAAACATAGAAACTATGTGGATCCACTAGCTAATATTCCCATGGGGGCAATATAGTTCAAGGATTAGGAGATATAATTGGGACCCTCTTTATATCCTACATGAATTGTAGTCTCCAATCTCAAGAGTACATAAGCGATCCTACCTTCCCTATGTGGGAAGGGACACTTCTCAATCTAGTTCACTCGGTGCTAAGCTAGAGTCCCTTTTTGAAATGTCTTTAAGCCTTTATTATCAATCATAGCTTAGTTTAGGTCATAGGGTCTAACGCTTGTATAACATCATCATCATCGTAGCTCAATAAGAATTGTGTGAGTATAAGTCCTTTCATTACAATTCATATAGGTGAGGTTAGCAAATTAACATTTCATATCATAATAAGACACATTGGTAGTCATCAACATCCTTATAACATTCATCTAAATCAATATCACAACCATATTTAAGACATTTAAATTTAACATCATACCACTCTATCAATCCTAAAAAAGGCATACTCCAACACAACATCATGACTTAATCACAATAAGCCAAAGTTTTAAGTAAAGTATAGGGATCACAAGACTTACCAAGTCTCCTTCATAGTTCATCATAAAGGTATTACCATCAACCCATAACTAAACCCAATTAGGGGAGTAACATCATCACACAATGATATCCAATAGAATAACAAGGTCAATTGCATCACTATAAGACAATTCAACACTTGATCATAGCTTAAGACAAGAAAGTTAGGTCAATTTCACAATATACTTCATAATCTAAATCAACATCTCAATAACTAGCATAATAGGTCTCCAATTCATCTCAATCTATTCCTAATTTATACAACAACATCATAGTTTAGTATTTTAATCAATAACAAGTCAATTGAATGAACATTATACAATACATGCCAAGATCACAACTTAGGATTAAGGGTTGAGGATCATGTTCTACAATTTAGACCAAACCTTCAAGAATTATCATAATAAAATTAAAATACATGTTAACTTATACATTATATTCTAAAGAAATCATAAACAACTTATTTCATAACATCAATTTCGAGATTAGAGGAAACCCACTTGAAAACAATTTTTAGAAATTCTTTGAAGTAACCCTTTGAGGAAAGTGGTCTCAAAGGTCAATTAGATACCATACGTCAACGTTTGATGAAGATTTGATGGTGAAATCGCCCATTTTCAGTCCCCAAATGTCTCTCCTATTTTGGCTTCAATGGTGTCTTCCAATAGAGAGAGAAAGAAGAGAGAAGGAAGAGGATTTGTTTGGTGAGTTGTGTTTAGCCTAATGGGGTTGGAGCCTTTATATCAGGAGTTAAATGAATTAATTAGAATCCCTTAAACCCCTAACTAATGACCTAACCCCTTAATTAATTATTTACAACTTAGTAAAAAATGTGCAGGAAGTTACAGGCACCATCGACGAGACCACAATCGACGGATTGTTGGTCCATCGACGATAGACCCTCCCTCCGTGCTCCAGACTCGTTGTTTTGGTCAAAGACCTGTGCAGTCGAGGGATCCAATAATTTATCTAACTGTTGGTCGACGGTTGGCAATGACGCTGCATCGATCCACACATGAATCGTCGACTGCTTCTCGTGGGTGCACACTGCCCGGGCAGTGTTGACACTAATGTGCAATGGTCCTCCTCTAGGAACCTTGGTTGGTCCTTGGGGAGTTGTACCCGGACTTTTCGACTATGAACCAACTTTAACACATGTTATACACCCTTCCACCAAATTTCATGATTTTTCGAATCCTAAAAGCTAGTAAAATAGACTAAGGTACGGTAGTACCACCTTGAACAAATTTACGGACGTCATAGATGTTTTTGGACATGGTGGTTTCTAAACTTCCTAAATTACCTATATTAATTAGAATTGACCTTAAAACAGTGTCTAGACCTCATGACACCTATGTTAGGCTTTAAGACACATCTTGAATTTTCAAAGTGCTACACTAGGGTTCTCTTTTATATAAATATAAATATATATATATATATATATATTTGAACTCCTTTAGTGAAAGTTTTCTCTGCCACAATTAAGCTAACAGAGTACCACAACTTTAAAATCCTAGATCCGCCACTACTTAGGGAGCTATTGCTTCGAGTTACATGGCATTCACTATGTCAATAAAAACGGATTTGGGAAATAGATGATCACCGTTGTTGACTTGTTAGGGGGATATTGGTTGAGTTAAATGGCATTCAACATGTTAATTAAAAAAAACCTTTGGAAAATAGATGATCCATTTGGCACTCAGGATGAAGTTTTACAACTTGCAAGAAGACTGAGCATCTCCGCAACTTTTGGTCTGGCTCATCATGTTGTTATCATCATACCAAGTAAAGTTCGAATATNTTTATTTAAATTTATGATATGATATGATTGAAGTTTTGCAAACATAACATTTTTTCAAGTGTGGGATGAGGATTCTTCTAAATATATGACATAGAATGGCTTGTGATTTATGTCTGTTTAATATTCGTAATAATTGCCAAAAGAGATTGACAAATAAAAAATCAATTATTTTTTTAAAAAAAAATAATCCTACCCGTCTCTTATCTTATAATACAACCCGCAATTTTTTATTTGATCTTGAATGTTCATATTCTAATTAGGGGAGTACATAGGTTGGTTCAATTTGCTTATTCATTAAGAAACTCTAAACTAATTATGTCGGTTTATTAAATCTAAAAATCAAATCAAACCATATAAAGTAGGTTTTTCCGGTTTTCGGTTTTATTCGATTCTTTTGTTATTTTCGATTTTTCATATTTTTACAACTATAAGATATTTGAAAAAACAATCAAATATTTTTTCACTTGTATGATAAACTAAACTCAAAAAATGTTAAGCGAACAAAAATTTCAAAAAGACTGGAAACTTCACATGAGTATTTTTTTTTAAAATATCAACGTGCATTATGGTAAATTAACAAGATTAAAGGCAAGAGGCAAACTAGATACAAGAAATGCTTACAAAGTAAATTGTTATCTTCGAATTTGAAAAATTAAACCAATATAATTGTATCTTCGTATCTTAATACAAAATAAAATATTTACAATTCTTGGAAGTCCAAATTTTAAATAAATTATATAAAATTGAAAACTATAAACTAACTAAAAATCTAACAACAAAGTAGTTATATTTAAATAATATATATATATATATATATATATATATATATATATATA
>NC_028646.1:54586784-54656994 GCF_001406875.1 Solanum pennellii | reverse complement strand
TATATATATATATATATATGTATAGGTTTGGTTTGGGTTCAGTTTAACCTTTTTTCTTCTAATGCCAAACCAAACCAAAAGGATTCGGGTTTTTTCTTAACCACCAAACCAACCAAACAAAATCACAAATCGGTTAGATTTGGTTCATCGGTTCGATTTGACTTGTACACCCCTAATGCTAATATAAGCGTAGCATTACACTAAGGGTAAGAGTTAGAGTATGGTTCATCTTGTGTTGCATGTGAATTCTTTTTGGAGGATGAGCGAAATTCTATTTTTGCACTCATAATAACTTGTATACTTGTGAGTAATTATGGGTGACTCTCTTGTAATGAGGGCGCACGTTAAATGAAGGATATGTAATTTATATATGATTTCTTGAATGAGTACTATGTATGAGTTTGCTAAGTTATTAAAGTCAATTCTTGAGGCTAGAAGGTTTTGAGGGGTCATCTGAATGATATATGTGGATTTTCTGAACATGCTTGGTGCGACATGTGTGATCCATGTAGTTGTAGGTGAAGCTTAGATGTCGTGTGTCAACAAATATGTTTGAGTCGACACGTGGATGCAAAGACAAGCAAGGCTTAAGTGTAGGGTGGTTATATGACCAAATGTCATTTTATAGCTTCTAGAATAAATTCTATGGTAGTCATATATTTTGTTAGTAATTGTATCCTTAAACTAAAATATGTGACTAGCTCTTGTGTAAAAATTATTTGATTATGACTTAAGCTAAAATTGGAGATGAAGGAAATCATTAAGGTGGAAAGGATAGGAGTTGAAGCTATAGTGAATGGACGAACCGGAAGTGATGAAAAAACAATGGAATAGAAGTTGAAGCAGAAACCACACAACAGCGTGACAAGTTTGTTCCACGAAATGGATTTCAGCAAACGGGCTGCTCCACCATAGATCTGTGCCACGAACCTGGAACCGGAATTTTTGTACTTCATTTCTACTTGAAGTAAAAACAAAAATAATATCTTTTTAATATTTGGAAAAAAAAAAATTATTTTGGAAAACATTTAAAAAGTTAAAATATCATTTAAAAAGAAATGAAGGAAGTACAAAATTACATCCTCACAAATCACAATATGAAAATTCATAGAGCACACGAGTTGATTCCCTCTAACTAATAAAATATAAATAGTTAGGAAGCAATTCTCTTATTAAAATATGAATAAAATGCTCCCACTAAGCAATTGTTCAAAATTCAAATAATAGAAAAATTAAATAAAATGAAAATGACATGTTGTAGGAAAGGAGACGTAAAAAATGACATTTTCACCCATCTTTTATACTAATTAAATACCTTTTCTCTATTTAATTTATGTTACAAACATATCTACTTTAAGTTGCAAATCAAACATCTGTATGTAACTAGCTATCTGTTTTTCATTAAGGTTGTATCGTATAAAAGAAAAGGTTGAATCCAATATTCTTGTAAATGAAATTATTAACGTAACAAAGCAATTATTTTAATTATGTATAATATAATGTAATACCCAATTGGGCAGTCTCTAAGTTCTAAAAAAAAAAAAAAGAACCCACGAGTCCATCTGTCTATCTATGATTAATTATGTATAATATAATGTAATAAACACACACACATATCAACGGAGACCGCTGTTTTTTTCTCTTTTTTTACAAAAGAATTATGGTTACTTTAATACAAAAATGATTCTAGTATCTCAAAAAGAAGTATACATATCATTGTCTAGGTTCACTCATTATATCTTGTTAATGAATACTTGTAATGATTCGGAACGTCACCCTCAGAAAATTTTCATTAAATTATTGTTTTACCCCTTCCGATACCGATTCTGAGTCACTTTTAATCAGTTACGAGTTTTGTCAAGTTTTTAGTTAAAAGTTGTGAATTTGGGAATTTGATAGACTAAAGTTGTTAAAAGTGATTTTTGGAGTCTTTTGAAGTTACGAGTGTCGAAATGAAATTTAATCGATTCCCATCAGTAGCGGAATATGGAAATATCCTTAAATAATTGTAAGTTTCAAATTCGTAGTCCTTTTGAGGATTTGAGGTACTAAGTTGAAAAATTGTGAAATTTTAGCCTTTGGGTTGACTTTGGTAAACATTTGGTGTTTGGATACTCGGATCGGAATTCCAAGAGTTTTGTTGGAGCCCTAAGTGAAGTCTTGATTAAATTTTTAGAAGTCTTGAGCTTGACTTGACCTTTTAATGTGATATGATTAGTTTCTTCTGACTTTCACGAGTTTCAGGTCAAGGAGACCTCATGATTGGTGTTTTGATGGTTCCATTGAGTCCAGATTATCGAGTATAGTCAAATTGCATATATGATTGGTGTGTATAGGGCATTAAAAGAATCTCGGGGGTCCATTTGATGTTTTGAGAGTTGGCTGATATTTTTTAATGTTGTGTGTTTCACTTTAGCGATGGATGTCCTGCTTTAGGAAGCATTGCTTCAGCGAAGCATTGGTCGCGTTCGCGATAGGTCAGTCCCCATGACCTTCAAGATCGCACTGGGGTACGTCAACATTGCGACCTTTGCTTTAGCGAAGGCTGACTTTTCTTGGGGTTTGCTTTTGCGAATAGCTGTGACATCATAGATGGGTTTAAGCTTGCTCATTTCGGGATTTAAGCCCTATTTTCTATTTTTGAGCTTTGTAAAATCCTAGGAGGCTATTTTGAAGAAATTTATTGTGCTAAATTATTTGGGTAAGCTTTTGTAACTCTAAAACGTCGTTTTCCAGTAATCATTTATGGATGTTAACATCAAAACTTGGGATTTTGATTGACAAATGGCAAGGTTTTTCAAGAACATGAGTTCTAAACTAAAATGGTTATTGTGAACTGATAATTCTCTTTTCTAAATGAATTTCACCAATGAGTTTCAAATGCCTTATTTAACATTTTTGAGTAATGATTTTTGAATTCAAACCTAATTTTAGAAATTGGATTCAAGAGTTACTGGCCCTTTTTTTAAAATATGAATTGAGAGTTGTTATTTCGAGAATCTCATTGTGATTATTTGATTGATTTAGATTGTGGGGGGCATTGGATATTATTCTAAAGGAGAAGACTCATGTCTTGGATTGACGTTGATTGATTTAATGCATGTGATTTTCTAAACCTTATAAATCTAGTTGATTCATGTGTTTTCCATCATTATGTGTGTTAGGACCTAATGGGAATGAGGGAATGAGTTAATTGTTCCACTTGATTAATTTTAATGAATTAAAAGGGGGTTAAAGAAAAGGTAATTTATTGATCATAATGTTTTGTGAATTTTCTTTATATAAATCTTATTTGATTGATTGGTGATATTTTGGTGATGGTTTTAACGTGGACATAAATCGCTTGAATAGTTGTCTCTTTATTATGGTGCGAAATTTCTTATTTTTAATGATACTATTGTGCACCTTGATTAGAAATGTGATTATGCTGAAGAGAAATGGTTCAAGTAAGTGACATGATATAAAGCTGAAGGGAAATCGTTTCGGCTAGCGACATAATATAAAGCTAAAGGAAAATAGTTACAACTAGTAAATATATGTCGAAAGGAAATGCTTTTGAAAGTAATGTGATATAAAGTCGAAGGGAGATTGTTTCGGGTAGTGACATGATATAAAGAAGAAGGGAAATGGTTCTGGCTAGACATATTCTGCCCAGGAGGAATGTTTCCGGCAAGAGTGATTATTGTGAGTCAATCCATTTTGATATTTGTGATTGATCTACTTGTTACTTGTGATTGATGCACTTTATACTTCTAGTTCATCTATTTTACACTAGTGGTTGATGTACTTTATATTTGTTGGTTGTTGTAATGTGACTATTGGATTGTGATCATAACAGGTCTTTATTGTTGTCCTTGGGATGTCACTTTCTCTTAGTTTCAAATAATGATAGCCAAACCTGAGGTCTATCTTAGAGGAATAAGTGGCCTCCTAAAGTTGGTCGAACAGATCATCAATTCTCGGGAGGGGATACATATTCTTTATGGTGAGCTTTTTCAAATGGGATCAATCGATACTCATCCTAAAGGAACCATCTTTCTTTCTCATGAATAAGACCAGAGCGCCTTAAGGTGAGAAACTTGGCTGGATGAAACCCTTATAAAGACGATCTATCAACTGTTTTTTCATGTTTTTGATTCAAGCTAAAACCATTTTATATAGTGAAATAGATATGGATTGAGTATTTGGAAGAACATCTAATCCAAAATTTATCTCCCTTTTGGGAGGGACTCCGGAGAGATAGTATGGAAAGACCTCTTATGATTCACTTACAATTAGAACTGACTGAATAGGCAGCGTCTCAACACTAGAGTCATTAACTCGGACTAAGTTATAGATGCACCTCTTGGAGACTAACTTTCTAGCGTTAAGGTATGAAATCGACCTTTAGGAACTGCTAAACTACTTCTCTACTGTAAAACTAACTTATAGGAAATTGAAATTTGACTACTCGAGTGCTACAATTAACTAAGGCATAAAAAGCCTGAAGTCACTCCTACCTAAAATAACATCAAAATCCACCATATTGAGCTCAACTAAGTCAGTCATGGTATATTTGTGATAGACATAAATGTTACAATCATGATAGACTCTTTCTGCCAAAATAGACTCACCAACAAGTATGGAAACACTAAAGGTCTCTAGAAGTTGTTTGGAGGAAATTTTGATTATCATTACTATATAAGGAGTCACAAAAGACACAATCAGACATGGATCAAATAAGGAATAAACATTGGTAGAAAATATTTTAAGCATATAGGTGACAACATATGAGAAATTCTCCTAACCCTTGCGACTAGCCATAGCGGTAACTGCTCTTTAGGCAGTCATATCTACTAGAGCTGCGAAAGAAAATTGAGCTCTCTTGCACCTATTACCATGCCTAGTCTTAGGATGGTCTATCATAAAGTGACCTGCTTGACCACAATTGAAGAAGCCATTGAATCCATCATGACAATCTTCCATACTGACACTACCACACTTAGAACAAAGTGGGATCCAAAGCCCTGTTCCCTACTTCCTTGAGACTGAAAACTTCGAGCTCGAAAATTTTGAGAATTCTGGTTTCGGCGATTATTCCTGCTTCAAGGTGTAGGTGCCTAGCAGAAGATCAAGCAGGTCCAGATGACCTTTACTGAAAAGATGACTTATTCCCATTCCCATTCTTTTTCCAACAAATCTCAATGGTTATTGTCTTATCCCACTACTGTGAAACACTTTTTCTATCATTTATCTTATCTTCTTCTGAGATGAATCATGACCCTTTCTATGTGCATGTCCTATATCAATATAGTCGTCTTATCTTCCTTACTTTATAAGAGGGATATCTCGTACATGAACTAACTCATCCTGCTCCTCATATCTGCTACCATTCTAGAGCATAGCGGGATAGCTGAGTAACTTTAGGTTGTAGTCCTCCACACTGATAGGTTAATGTTTCACTTTAGGAAATCTCTTAACTTATATTTCCTTAGCTCTCTTGGAAAGAAGTTCCTCAAAAAGAACATTATCCAACACAATTCAGCTTAGATGTGGTGCCCTATCTACCCCGTTGTTCTTCCACTGATACCAAATTATAACAACACCTTTGAGTTGATATGATGATAACTCCACACGCTCAGTATTAACAATATGCATGACCTCAAAAACTTTCTGAAGTTCTTCCACATTTTTCTGAACCTCAATGATCTTCCACCCTGTGAGATCTGCGGATTCATCCTACGAAAACTCACGGATTCTTGACATATCAGTCACATGCTGATAATCCACTCTTTGTTGACCAACCTGATTTGCCACAACCTTTGTTAGAATCTGAATTGCATTACTTAACATAGAATTGGTAACATCTCTATGAGGTGGTTTCACTTCTTGTGCATTGGGAGCTTCTGGACCTTGAGGATTAGCATTCCTCCTAGAAGGATTTATTCGAACAGCTCTTTGTGGAGGTGTTATATATAAAGACACATGTAATCACAAGTTAGAAGAAACTTTTATAAAGTTAAACTCTATCTCACGAAAAGGAGGAAAGAAAGCGAAAAGTTCATAAATGTCTTCCTCATTATACAAGTGACACGCTTCACACAGATAAAGTGGTTGGCCTCGAGAACCATTTTTTGTCCGCAAATGAATCCTCGACCTGACTAACTACTTAGTAGAAGACTTAACTCAAGAAACTACAAGGAGCTTTGCATGCAGAGTTTAACTCCTATATCTCAACTACACTCAAGTCAAATACTAAAACTTACTAAATATTATAAATATAATATCTCGCAAAACATCTTAAAGTGAAAAGGAAATACTGAGAGACTCCTCAACTCTAACTATCTACGAAACTTCTAATACTAGGATAGATGTCAAGACAAGGCCCACGACAACTAAAAAAAAGAAAAAAAAATTGAAATCCTCTCAAATAAAACGAGGCTCAACAAAGCTATATATAGCACAAAGTAATTGCAATAAAACGCTTATTGATGATCTTGAACACCTGTAGCTTCACCAAGAAAGTATAAAGGTCCGATGACATTAATACAGAATGTACAAGTTATTAATATGACTGAAACAAAACAATTTAAGGAAAGGACTACAATAGATAAACAAAACTCAAGCTGAATTTAAAGAAATAAAAGAGTTAAATAATCTAAAACCTTACAAAACATACTCATCTCTGAACTAAACATAACAAGATATTTATTAAAATATACTTTAACTCTATTACAAGATTTCTAACTGACAACCTTTCACTATGGCTACGTGATGATACAACGTCTTGGCCACTCTGCCAAAATTGTCACACACCATTTTAGGGATAGAAATTCTCAACTAAGTGGATCCACTAAGCTAAAGATTCATCTAAAAAGTATGATCATATATTCATACTGGCAAGACATAGTTTATGAGAATTTTGAGTTGTCTAAACTCATACCCATACCGGTGATCAATACTACTCCCAGTAAGATATATACTCATGCTCAAATGTAAAAAAACATACTCTTTCTCTATTATGAGATAATTGCTCAAACTATCTTCTTAAAAGAGGTAATTGCTCTGAAATATCACTAAACTCATAAACTCATTTAGAAACCGAAGTTTCTCTTTTATAACTTTAAATATGATATCATTGGGGAAATACTTAGTTCCCTTATACTTCCTCTCAAAACAACTCTTCAGTCTCTACTGAAGACTCTTCTTTACTTTTTTCAAAAATCAATTTAAAACAATGTCTGGTTAAAAGGTTTTCTAAATAAATTAATAATAAGGTTCATGCTTGAAAATATACATAAAAAATAAATTTAAAAAAATCTTTATATATGATCTACATCAACTTAAAAATTTGGAATAGAAATCAGAACTCAAAAATACTACTCATCTAAAAAATATTCAAAATCAAGAATAAAAACCCTAGATTGCTCTTTTACTGGCTGAAAGTAAATATACGACATGTGGATTAATTGGTCCAACACTATGATAATTTACATACCTTGGAAGAATAAAGTTCTTCGAGAAATTGATGAAAAATTGAAAAACGCTCGAAAGCCTAACTTTTTCTCCTCTTGGAACCTTGCTCTAATGATTTTTTAACATTGATAACACCCTTAACTTGGTGTAAAAGGGTCGGTGTTTAGTCTTAGAGTGGATTGGAAAGTTTTAAGTACCCATAATTAATCAAAAAAATACAAAAACAGTCGCGCCTAACGGAGGTCCTGATGGACAGTAACCAGGACCACTATTTGTCACCTCTCATCGTCAAAAACATCAGAAACACTGAAATTTCAATAAAATTGATAGACCGTCAAGTAGTTGACTTCCCTGACGGACTACCGTCAACTTTTTTCTACTATGACAGTCCTTGATAACATGACAATAACCTTTAAATCCAAAATAAAAATGAGGAAAATTCATTGGTGTGGGAAAGACGACTAAAAGACCTTTAATTTGATAGGTCATGGGTCACACGATTCAATATATGCGGGGGTATTTGATCGTTTGAAGTTGACCTAAGTAGAATCTTATGTCCAAACTTAAACAGTAAAGAAACTTTCATCTCAACTTTGTGATAGGGAGCTCTTCTGACCTTAATTCAAATAAAAATTCATTTCCACATTAATGAATTGATCTGTACACATATGAGCAATTTAAGAATCACCCAATACAACTTAAGATAAAAATAAAAAATGGTTGAAGCCTTAGCTTACAAATTTTTGGGGTGTTATAAGTCTGTCCATTTGAAATTTGCTTTCGTGATGGGTCTGTTGTGAGTGCAATATTTTCTTTAGTGAAGGACAGATCGCAATCGTGAATGCCAATTTCTTCTCGGGGTTCGCTTTTGCGATATTAAAGAAGGGTTAAAGCCGTTCAATTTTGTGGCTTATGCCCAAACTCCTTGAAAGCAATTCTGAAGAGATTTTTTTGTTTTAAATCATTTGGGCAAACCTTTGTTACATTAAAAAGTCATTTCTCATTAATCATTTATGAATTTTAATGTTGAAACTTGGAATTTTGATTGACAATGACAAGATTTTTCAAGAACTTCGATTCTAAACTAAAATGGTGGTTGTGAACTGGTTTGAACTCTTTTTTTAGAAAATGTTTTCACCAATGAGTTCCAAATTCTTGGATAACATGTACAAGTAAATAATTTTGGATTCAAATTTAATTTTTGAAATTAGATTTTTCTTATGAACCAAATTTGTCCTAATATTGATACATATATGGATGCAATGCAACACAAGTAGTTATTGAGCTGAAAAGAAGAAGAAAAATTAGAAGGCCTTCACAAATATTGGTTTGGGACTCATACCAAATTAATAACTAGTTAAAAGGACGACATATGAGCAAGAATGGTTTATGCAATTGTTGATAAAAATGTTTAGTCCTCTCATCCCCTTTCTTTGATTTTATGGCTCTCATCTCCCTTTAGGTTATCTTCTACAATAGTTTTCTTTGTTAGTTCCATTTTGAGTTGGAACTTCATGTTTAATTATTATAATATTTGAATGTTTTTATTGTAAAATTTGAGTTATTACAATTTTTGAGTTGATTGACCCATTTTTATAAATATATGAATTACACAACATCAAAAATGACCATTTACGATAATTAATTAACAACAATACTTAATTGCAACTAAATATGTATTTTAGCGACAATTAGCGCTCTTTGTATATGTCTCTAAAGCCTTTAATTAGCGACATTGGTTTCAATGACACTTAATTAATGTCGACAAAGACTTTAACAATCTTTATTAATGTGTATATTTATTACTGCTAAAAGTTATTTGGTTGTAGTGTTAAAGAGTTGTAATATCCAGAATGTTATTTGGATTACTTGATTGGACTAGATTGTGGGGTGTTGGAAATTATTTGAAAGGTGAAGACTCAAGTCTTGGATTGACGTTGATTGAATTAAGACAATTGATTTCCTAAATTTTGTAAATAATGTTGGTTCGTGTATTTCACCATTGTATGTGTTAACAAGTAACGAGAATTAGGTGATTGGTTCATTGTTCCACTTGATTATTCTTAATGAATAAAAATGGGATTAAAGAAAAGGTAACATGTTGATCATAATGCTTTTTGAATTTTCTTATGGTGAACTCTATTTGATTAATTGGTGATTTACTTTTATGATGTGGACTTGAACTACTTGAATTTTTTTTCTTTCTTATGGTGATAAATTTAATGTGCACTACGATGAGACATGTGATGTTATGCCGAAAAGATAAATAATTTGGGCAAGTTAAATGATATAAATCTGAAGGGAAATGATATCAACTAGTTACATGATATAAAGTCGAAGGGAAATAGTTTCGGGTAGTGATATTATGATGAAGGACACGGTTCCGACAATTAATGTGATGTAATGCCGAAGGAAAATGTAAGTCAAAGGGAAATGATTCCAGCTAGAAAATTGATATAAGCGAAAGGGAAATGATTCGAGGTATTGATATTGTATTGAAGAAAAATGGTTTCGGAAAAAAATGACTATTGTGATTTGATGCATTTTGATACTTTTGATTTATCTTCTTGTTACTCGTGCTTGATGCACTTGATACTTGTAATTGATCTGTTCGACACTTGTGATTGACATATTTGATACTTATTATTTGTTGAAATGTGACTATTGGATTGTGACCATTGAGCATTGTGGACTATTAGTGTAGAACTATAGTTTGGTCTAACTTCTATGCAAGTTGTAGTTTGAGGAGGTTCGGTTGAGATGAATGAAGTACTCGATTTTTATATAGTTTTACTTTATTTAGTAGGTTTCTTGCTGAGTACCGTGTTGTTAGGCAGTCACTCTTTCCTTCCACACTATGTACATAAGTTCCGAGACCAGGCCCATGTGATCTTGTTCTTCTTAGATTACAAAGAAGTACTCAATTAAAATTAAGCATATATAAGAGTAAGAATATAAAAAGCACCAGAAAAGGTTATACAAGAAATAATAGAATGTGAGACATGAGTTCTGGTTAACAACACTTTCCTCCACTTAGCTCCGCCACTAGGCATCATTCTATTATAATTATTAATCAAAGGTTTCGAGTCATGTGAATGAAGAACCCTCAAGGCTAAATGGAGATGTTTAATTATGCTAATTGCGAATCCAAATTAGTTAGTACTATAAGAATTCTGGATGGTTAATGAACAGGAAGAAAACACATAGCTATTTCTTGTTTATCTGAAGCATTTGTACCAAGAAAACTTGATGCAACAAGATAAGAACATATATTGACTATTTTTGTAATATGATAATTATAACAAACACAACCCTAATATTGTTTATGAAAAGTCTAAATAATATGGGATATTGGTGGGAATCCACTTGTCACCATTTATAAAGTTCCTAACTGTAAAATGTGAGGCAATGCTTGGATTCGTAGTATGGGATGCCCATGTCACACGATCTCGGGTAACAGCACCCGGTCCTCTATTCTTGTACTCCAGAAAATATGGATGGCGATGAACAATGGGTTTCTTTGCAGATTTTGTCCATTTGATCCATCCTTTAGGACTTATGAAGTGGTCAATGTAACTTTCCATGACCACTGCCCTAGAGTATTTACCCCATGGTCGACCTAAATAGGTGGTGACGTTATCCATATTCTCCAAATCTCGGGTTGCCTTTATAGTGCAATTTTGAAGTACTATTCCGGTTGCATTTTTCTTAAAATCTCTCTTTTGTGCTATGATTGTGTTATGCTGCCTGGCCAATGGAATGTATGCTTCAATTAAGCAGTTTTGGAATAAGGCCTTTGCGTTACCGCAAATGAAGTCTACCGTGCCATAGATTTCACAATCACTGTAAAATTGACGGTTCCTTTTGACATATAGAGTGTCTTGATACCCATCAAAGCGACATCTATAGAAAGAAGACAAATCTGCTTCTACTCTTAACGCCACTGCTTGATACTCTGCCGGTCCAGCATCATTCCTAAAGGTGATGTCTTGGGCTGTGAAGCCTCTCCCACGAACCGCTACAAACAAAAATAAGAACAAAGAATTATAATTTATCAAAATCAATGAAATGCATATATAGAGAGGGAGACTTACCCACTGTTGCGGTGTCATATGTTTTATTGCCGGCGTAGAGGCTTCTATTACCCGTTATTATTGTAATACCCATTCCTTCTCCGATCAATACTATATTCGTCTTTTTTTTATCAACTAAAATGTATTCCCGATATGTGCCTTGTTTAATCTTGATATAGTATGGTTGGACACTCTTATTCGGGGCTGCAAGTATTGCTCCAGTTATAGTCTTGAAATCCCCGGTCCCATCTTGACAAACAACAACGTGAGGTGTTTCAGGGATCAACTGACTTTGACAACATAAAACAATTGTTGCAGCAACAAACAAAGCCATTATATTCCCTGCATTGAAAGATTAAAAGAATTATTATTTTTATAGTATGAATGAATTACAGCTACAATGTAGAGATATAGAGGAATGATACCGCAAAAAGTATTTGAGATAACCATCGCGAAGGTGAAGAACGGTCTGGTGCTAATCCAAAAGAACGAAAACTTTGAGTCACTGGAAGGATTAAGCAGCAAACTTCTTGGCAGTTGAAGCTTATTTTGAATAAATGGATATATCTTATCAATGTCTACTCTTGTACTACATAAAAAAGTGATAATAATTATTATAAGAATAATATTAATATGTAATATTAGAATGTAAGTATATTAATTGAGCTCAATGCGAGTACCAGACATTCTATATTGATCGAGTTCAAATTTGCTACTTGTTGTTTTCAAGTACCTTAATTGACCAAGTTTCTAGTGAAGTATCTACATAGTACTCAATCTCAACACTCAATTATTCATAACACAACGAACCATTACATCATGCGACAAAAAATGTCTAAAATTTGTATTAGTTAACAAAATACTTAGCATCTTAAATTTATTCTAACAATTTAGATACTCTATAAACATGATCGTAACATACCTAATTTCATCACAATTTTTACAGTTGGAAATTTTAAAAAGTAAGATTAAAATATTATGTCTTCTTAATATAATATAAGTCAAAAAGAATGATTCTTACTATCATAAAATCATATGAATTAATCAAACAAACATTACTATCAACATTTTCATATATCACATAAAATTATTGAACACAAACAAATCAAACTCATTACCACAGAAAAGTTGTAATTTTATTAACACCCTATCAAACTCAAATAAAACCCTCATTCAATCTTTTGTCACAATTTCACAAAAATCAACTTGCACAAATATTAGTATCAATTAACACCTCAGATAATACAAATATTTTCGTATGTGATTTTAATAAAAAGAACTTTTTCATTCAAAGAATTTGAGTTGTTCTAGAATGAACAACAAATAAATATTTTTCTTCTACAATTTGGGAGTTAAACAGAAAATAATCTTGGTACAACCAAAATCTAACATTCAATCTTTTGCATAATAACCATAAAATTCACTTGAAAAATGACCAAATAAATATATCATTCACTTAATCAAATTTATGTTTACCTAGCAAGATTATAATTTCTGTGAATCTTTTTCGGGGTATATTAACAATTTCCACACACAAATATATATTAGAATTGTACAGTATCATAACATACCTTATTAATATGAAAGGAAAAAGTCCAACCATAAAATAAACTCCTCTGCTGTGCTAACTTCCACAATGAATATTTTTTCCCTTTTTATTGTTATGGCTTCACCTCGCATTGAACCATTTTATATCTGCTTACCACAATAAATTTAATTCTTTGATTACTCCTTAGTCAATAAAGACAATAAAACTTTGAATTATCAAGACTCGATAAGATCGTTGGAAATCTTACGGGAAATACATCAACACAAATATTTGCATCGAATTCATCAAAAGTTGAGACATGTCAGGCATTGTATAAAACTAGGATTCATAATCTAATTAAGATTTAATAAGAATGAAAACTCAACACAATAAAGTAGGTACTCTTGATATCTTTTCTCTCTCCAAAAAGAATAGACCTTTTATTAGTATTGATAGATTGAAAGGTTATCGCATATTGGCTAAAGAGCTCAACCCAGTCAAAATAAAAACAAATGATTGTCAATAATATTAATGGCTAATTAAGAAGGATAATCTCCAAGTAACAAATCTGTTACAATTAGAAAAGTAACGCTATAGACATTATATTAAGAAAAAAGTCAATTAGACTATTAAGAATATTTAATACTTCATCCGTCCCTTTTTATATGACCTTTCTTTTTATAAATAGTTGGACTATAATATTTGTCATTTTATAAAATTTATGCATACATTATAATATTTTGGCTATTATACCCTTCAATCTTCATAGAGTAGTTAGTTAATCTTGTCATTTATTAATAATGTTGACTTAAAAACCAGTAAATAAGGGTACAGGGGAAAGTTACATCATTTCTTAATGCAAGTGCAAAGTATAAAGGTGACAAATAAAAGGGGACAGAGGGAGTAGTCATTAGCATATTAAATATTCTCGTGATAAAAAAATAGATATAACGTCACCTGTGTATCCCCACCAAGACAGCCTCAACATAACGAAACAAAAGAAATACGAAAAGTATGGGAATAATGATATAAGAGCAGAAAACTTATTCATTTTAGCATAACCCCAAAACCTATTGTCACATGTACGATCCATTAATATTAAAATACATAATTCAAAAGGTAATTACAAGTCTCAAAGTTTTTTTTTATCTCGATTGGAAAATAACATAAGTAAAACAACAAGAGGGCCCTCCAGGGTGACAATCAACTACCTCTCACAGTCCCTTGAAAATCCTTGATACTAGAACAAGAACAAGATCACATGGGTCTGGTCTCGGAACTTATGTACATAGTGTAGAAGGAAAGAGTGACTGCCGAACAACACGGTACTCAGCAAGACTAAATAAAGCAAAACTATATAGAAATCGAGTACTCCTTTCATCTCAACCGAACCTCCTCAAACTACAACTTGCAACGAAGTTAGACCAAACTAATAGTTCTACACAAATAGTCCACAATGCTCAATGGTCACAATCCAATAGTCACATTTCAATAAATAATAAGTATCAAATATGTCAATCACAAGTGTCGAACAGATCAATTACAAGTATCAAGTGCATCAAGCACGAGTAACAAGAAGATCAATCAAAAGTATCAAAATGCATCAAATCACAATACTCATTTTTTTCCGATACCATTTTTCTTCAGTACAATATCAATACCTAGAATCATTTCCCTTTCGCTTATATCAATTTTCTAACTGGAATCATTTCCCTTTGACTTACATTTTTCCTTAGGCATTACATCACATTAATTGTCGGAACCGTGTCCTTCATCATATTATCACTACCCAAAACTATTTCCCTTCGACTTTATATCATGTAACTAGTTGATATCATTTCCCTTCACATTTATATCATTTAACTTGCCCAAATTATTTATCTTTTTGGCATAACATCACATGTCTCATCGCGGTGCACATTAACATCGATGCATATAAGTAATTTATCACCATAAGAAAGAAAAAACAATTCAAGTAGTTCAAGTCCACATAATCAAAGAAAATCACCAATCAATCAAATAGGGTTCACCATCAGAAAATTCAAAAAGCATTATAATCAACATATTACCTTTTCTTTAATCCCATTTTTATTCATTAAGAATAATCAAGTGGAACAATGAACCAATCACCTAATTCTCGTTACACCTTAACACATACAATGGTGAAATACAAGAATCAACAATATTTACAAAATTTAGGAAATCAATTGTCTTAATTCAATCAACGTCAATCCAAGACTTGAGTCTTCACCTTTCAAATAATTTCCGCCACAATCTAGTCCAATCAAGTAATCCAAATAACATTCTTGAAATTACAACTCTTTAACACTACAACCAAATAACTTTTAGCAGTAATAAATATACACATTAACATCGACCACTTCATAAGTCCTAAAGGATGGATCAAATGGTCAAAATCTGCAAAGAAACCCATTGTTCATCGCCATCCATATTTTCTGGAGTACAAGAATAGAGGACCAGGTGCTGTTACCCGAGATCGTGTGACATGGACATCCCATACTACGAATCCAAGCATTGCCTCACATTTTACAGTTAGGAACTTTATAAATGGTGACAAGTGATTCCCACCAATATCCCATATTTTTTAGACTTTTCAAAAACAATATTAGGGTTGTGTTTGTTATAATTATCATATTACAAAAATAGTCAATATATGTTCTTATCTTGTTGCATCAAGTTTTCTTGGTACAAATGCATTAGATAAACAAGAAATAGCTATGTGTTTTCTTCCTGTTCATTAACCATCCAGAATTCTGATAGTACTAACTAATTTGGATTCGCAATTAGCATAATTAAACATCTCCATTTAGCCTTGAGGGCTCTTCATTCACATGACTCGAAACCTTTGATTAATAATTATAATAGAATGATGCCTAGTGGCGGAGCTAAGTGGAGGAAAGTGTTGTTAACCAGAACTCATGTCTCACATTCTATTATTTCTTGTATAACCTTTTCTGGTGCTTTTTATATTCTTACTCTTATATATGCTTAATTATAATTGAGTATTTCTTTGTAATGGTTCGAGTTCAAAATGGAAGAGGTTTATCAATAGATACAAGGCTTAGGCCGAGTTGAGATTCATAAGAAAATTATGTTAACAATTTTAAGAGAAACTATATATGACTTGAGTCTAAAATTTAGTAATACGCAATTAAAATTAAGTGCCTCCTTTTATGAATGTAAATACGTTTATAGGCTATGCCACTAAGAAGTTATGAGTAGTAAAATTTGTCCAAATTCTATTGAACTGCCCAAATTTAATGGGTTGTATAAGAGGTATGTAATAATTTAGCTTTATTTGGGCGAAAATCCAAACTAACCTGTAAAATGAAGCAACCCATATTAATCAGTGACCGAACTCAAACGAGGAAACGATCAAAACAGTTATTAATGTATGGGGTTAGATTGATTTGGTCCCTTATATATGCAACTTATGGAAAACGTCTTTTATGTATGCAAAAAGCTTATTAATTTAGTCTATCAATCTTAAAATCTTACAACTCCAGAAAAACCCTGTCAAATTACACAGAGATGTGCAAGTCGCATGATATACAATAAGTTTATAGAAAACCTCTGTCATCAGTTCTGAAGGGTGGTCCTGGCATTGCGGTGTTGTTGGTGCTATATATGGAACTTATGAGGTTGTTAGTTTCAAGGTGTTTGTGTTGTTAATTTGTGTTAGAAAAACAGAATTACTGATTCCAACAAAATTTTGCAGAAACACGAAATTAATCAAAGTTTAATGAACCTATAAGAAAGATGAACAAAATTCATTAACAAAAAACTAAAAATGTAAACGTACACGAATCTGGAAAAATAAGAACAGGAAAAGATCAAGCCCATTAAATGCACAGTGTCCCCTTAAGGATAACATTCCCCTATAGTATCCGAGGTTTGATTTGGAATATGTCCTATCAGAATAGAGTGATCTCAATCACCAACGTATTGATACCCAAAAGCTTAATTGTCATCGAACCACCCAAGAATAGTAAAGTACACGAAGAAACTTTGTGCAGAAGAAAAACGAGAAATAAGAAAAATTTATAAGGAGAAAATCTGAAGAATGAATGGTATTTATATGCAAGAGGAGCTGGTTCTGAAAGGTTGCAACCCTTTCAGAATTCACACGACCATTCATGAGAATTGCAATCTTTCAAAAGGTCATGGTTATTCCTGAAAGTTGCAACGTTTCAAAATAATTAAAACAAACTTTGTCAAAAAAATAATCACTCGTTCATTTTCCAAAGCCGAGCCGAGGGAGCGACGACGGTGACGGCACGAGGGGGTCCCCCTTTCCAACCCTTTTATCAATTAATAGGAGTGCTGTCATATTTAAACTCTCATATTTTTCTTTCCACCATTGATGAGGGACAAAAGCCTTTACACTAAAGCATAAGAGGACTTTTCAAGTTCCCAATTTTCCAAGTTCCTCTCTTGTCATCTTCCCTTCATTTCCCATTAACTCTTGTTGCATACCCAACAGTCTGGACTCTTCAAAATCAGATACATTGGAAAAACTACTTTGAGAAGTGCAACCAATTTTTGTCTCTTCTTGGGTGCTGGAAGTTTGATACACTGTGGAAAGTCTTACTAAGCATATATTTGCTAGTTGTGTGGAATTGAATTGAAGTGTTGTTATCTGAATAACGTACTTTTGCAAGTCCAACATATTTAATTTGGTAATGATAAATGGTGATTAAAAAAGTTACAAAGGGTGAAAACTCCCACATTTCCAACAAAAAATCCCTTTACTTGTAAAATCAATCGATACAAGTTTTTCCATTGTTGAACGATGTAAATCAAAGAAACTCCATGGGATCGAGACCCTGCTATGGTAAGAATTATCTTGCTTTAGGTCGAGGCATTTCTATAATTGGGATGTTATCAATCCGATCGCGAAACAAATTGGAGTACTACTATCTCTTAACAAAGCTACTATGATAAAAAAAAAAGAATGTGAAGCTAAGGATAGAGTAGAAGTACACTTGGCTAAGGAACTACATGATAGTGTTTGGCTAGGTTTAGACGAATGCTAGAATATGTGCGTCCACTAGCAGTCAACGGACCAGGTCCCTTAACACAGCAAAAACAGTGCAGAAGAGTAAACAATACAAAGAGCACAACACATGCAGTTACGTGGAAACGTCCTTGCTCAAGGAAGTAAAACCACGACCTGTTGCATAGGATTTACAACTTTCTTCACTAATCTTCTCAAGAAAAAGTGAAACCCGATTACAGTGAGAAAAAGTTACTAATATCACAATCAAGTAATCAACCTATTACATGAAGAGCTTAAGCGGATACAACATGCCCACTAAACCACCACGCTCCGGATGATTTCGAATTTGCTAAGAGGATACCACACCGCCCACTAAACCACCTAACCTTAGATGACTTAGAATTTGACTAAGCAACAAATCAATGTTGCCCACTAAATCAGTTAACCTTAACTGATTTAGACTTTTACAAACCCAAAACAATATCTGAATCCTTTATAGATTAGGAACAGATTTACAATGTAAGCACGGAAGATATAATCCTAAGACAACTACATAGCTTGTAGCTCTATCACGTCGTTGTTGTTTTTAGGATGACACTTCTTGAAGATGGCTTTTGCTTTTTGAGCTTTTGGATTTTCTGAAATCCAAAACTTTGTTTTCAAAAACATAAATTTGTGTTTGATATGAAGAGATAATATAAATCACCACAAATTCGTTGAGATCATCCCATTGGCTGAAAGCCTTCTGTTGGTAATGTTGTGCACCTACCGCATTAGATGTGGCAGCTTTTCTGATAGCTGTCTTTTAACATTTTCACGTCGCAGTCTTGCTGGGACAAGGTCCCTTGCAAACTTCTTTGTGAGTTGTTAAAAAGGCTTGCTGGCTGACTTCCTTCTTTGGATGAATGAATTTAATATGGTGTTTGTCATGCGAAAAATATCATAACATAAAGAATTATTACCCGTTGGACAAACACCCTCTTCCATTCTGATTGTTGTAGTAAGTTGACGCCTTATCAACCTCTAACGTGACAACTTTACAACTGTAACCAATTATGCATATGATGGAGGAAACTCTGCCTGGGACCAGGTCCCTGCATTTGTGTAATACTGAAACATACAATGTCTTCTGCTCTTCTTATTGCTGTAGGATACTGCACTTTTCACCTACGACCTTACATGACAGCTTTTACGACTGTACCCCATTTGTATCTGGACGATAGCACTCTATTAGGGACCAGGGACTCGCATTCGTGAGGATCATCAAAACACCTAGAATATAACATTTCCCCCCATTTTGATGATAGCACATAAATATAACTCACACTGAGTTTATCATTCATCTGACTTTCAGCAGTTCCGATGACAAGGATTTGGTTCCTTGTTAGATCGATAAGTTTGTTAAATCATCAAAACATAATCTCAAGTTCGAGCTAACATCTCAACTCAGCTTCGAACTAACGTTTCCCCCCTTTTTGATGATAATATACTTATTCACCAGTTCCCCCTATCAATAAGAATTCATGGCATAATGGAGTTGAATCATCCTGAAGTTTGTCAACTCATCAAACCAACATAGCATTTTCCCTCCTTTTTGATGATGAAAAACTTGTTCAACTTCTTCCCAATGAAGAAAGGACCAGGTCCTTTTCAGATAGCTAGCATTGATTCCCCCGTTGGCAAAACCATTTCCTCTTCAAGTAGCTAGCATTGATTCCCCCTATCAACATGACCCATGTTTTCTTCCAGTAGTGATAAAACCATTGATCTCATACTTCTTTAAGAAGTTATAACACCATTTATGTCATACCTTACCTTAACAACTTTCCCCCTTTTGACATCATAAAAAAGGGTTAAAGCAGTAAACCATGTTGAATGAAATGTAGTTCAAGTAAATTCATGGCCACTTGGGCAACACTTAGCATGAGTAAAAAGATATAAAGTAATGAGACAAGTCAGTAGAAACAAGACTTTTTTCATTCATAAACAAAAGATTAGACATCAAAGCATTGCAAATATGATTACAAATGAAAACCAGAATAATGCCCAAATTAAATAATGAGGACTGACATAGAGAGATAGGAAGAAAAGGGATGACTTAGAGGCAACGGATTGAAAGAATAGAATTAATAGAGGATATCCCTTAGCATAATATTTTCAGAATCGTCTCTTAACATTCAGCATGTTGTACAACCCAACCTGTATGTTGAACCTTCAGGGCTGCCAGTTTTTTTTTAATTTGGCACCTGGTCTCTCTGATAGTGTTGTTTCAGAAGCAGAATTTTTAGACAACCCATTTCAGTATTTCAGTTAACAGGAGCAACTGTCATAACTTCCAACACCAGCCTGAGATTCTCAAAACAGAAAAAATGATAACGGAAATAACTCAAGGCATCCGAGATGAATAGATCAACAATTGAGGAACCAATAAGTTTTTTTTTACACACCTTCCTCTTCAGAAAACTTTGAGTTCTCAAAATATCAACTTCTTTTTTGAACATCATATTTTCCACTTCTTCATTTTTCATGGAGGACCAGATCTGACTTCACAGTTAAAACATTTTCAGCAGAGAATTCTCCAGCATGAATAAAGGGGTTAACAATTTGAAGTGTGTTTGAAAAGAATAGAAAAGAGAATTTCGAAACACCTTGATATTTGGAAGGTAAATTAATTTTTGGGGAAAGAGAAACAAATATGACGTACAAAGAAACAGAAAGGAAGTATCATTTTGGTACTCAAAACATGAGACAAAATTCAGATTATTAAATGGAAGACATTTGGCAATTGCAATGATTCTCATTCATAATTCAAACTGCAATATTAAGATTGCAAACCTTCAAGAAAAGACAAGATCCCTCTCTGTAGTTTGAATGTCATTCCCTAGATCTGTCCTGACCTCTATTTTCCTTCATCCCCTTTTTCCATGTGTGTATACCTACAAAGTATGAACTAAATTTGCTAAATCACACATAACTAAAAAGAAAGGATACCTGCTCCCTTTGCATAGTCATGAAAAAGTCAATAGCTTCAGGCAAGATCAGTTCAAGGAAGTTTTAGCATTTCCATCATCTGGTTGATTAATTCAGCCAGATTTTTATAAGCTTCAAGATTTTTCCTGATCCACAAGAGTTGAATCCATTAAACTGCACTTGCTACATTCTCGCCTAAGTTGATTAAAGAGCAACTGAATTTTGCCTTTTATTCTCCCTTGAGTGAGTGATCATCCTATAACATAATCCACTCTTGAGGTACTCTTTCCATCATCTTTATACCGAACACAATCAATCAACACCATATACTCCAAATCAAAAAGTCTTCTGATGGACAGAATAGGACCAGGTCCCCTGTCTTCTTCTAATATCTTCGGATTCTACTAGCAGCCTTTAAAAATGATTTCTTTCTACATGGGTAGAGTCTTTGAACCCGGTTCATTAACATCCAGCATAAAGTTAGTGCCCAAGAAAGTATGAATTGTCGAGGCACCTGAAATATGAAACCTTTTAAGCTACTTCTTTGAACAGGTACCGGGTCCCTTCCTATGTTCAAACAGTAATTGCCCTGATCATGTTGTGCTATCTTTTTCCCTTCAGGTTAGACACTATGAGTACATACATATTATTGAGAAGATGGTCCTTACTTATGCCTAAGGTGATGATGTCAGCCACTTGAAGATCCATTTTGCAAAACTCCATAATGACATCACCCTTCTTTCTCATTGTCTTGACATCAAGTATGTTAAGCCATTTGAGCAGCTCAATGATATTATTCTTGACAACAAAAGGTACCTTTTGAGATTTGCTTGATCTACAGCTCCAAGAAGAGATTTAACTTTCCATTATGCTTATTTGAACACTCACTTTTAATGAGTGAAATAGAAATAAACTTTACACCCAACACCTTAAAGATTGCCTCAAAGATGATATCATCAACATGTATCTGAATAATCAGCAATTCCTTTCATAGTGAATTCAAAGAGAAAGGTTTTTGACAATTTTACCTCTCTTAAAGCCATTGTTCAAGAGCAACTTGGACAACCGATCAGCTTGTTGGGAACCGACTGTTAGAATTTGCTTCTTTCAAACTAAGCTTGATCAACTTTTTCATTCTCACCTTCAGAATTCACATTTTCAATTAACTGCATCATCTTTGTTCAGTAATGTCTAGAGGACCAGGTCTCTCATCAGGTACATCATCTACATCAACTTCCTTGAGATTGGTAGATTCATGAACATGATGTTCTTCAGCAAGCTAATTGTTTAGATCATCTCTCTAAATTTGAATCATCTCTTCCATCTCAGAATCTTCTTTGTTTTGTAACTTACTTCTCATTTCTTCAAGACTTATAAAAAGACACTTGAACATCTTTGTCAATGCACACAAATTTGACACACCAAATAAACCTTACTGGAGGATGAATATCCCGCAGATACTCTTTCAATCCTTATTGAGATTGAGCTTCTCAATATCACCATTTTGGTCAAAACCGATGTAACATTTCTCACTTCGGTCTGAAAGTTTCTTGAAAGAGTAAAAGTCTGCTTATTTCACCGGAAGGATAGTCAGATCTGCTTCTCCCTAACATTATCATCAAAACCTTTGTCATCTGCAAATATCATTTTATGCATACGAGGACCAAATCCCCTGACACAGGTTTGCACAGAAAAGAAACACTTATGATCACGTCTCTTGAATCATACCTCAGTATTCTCACCTCGAGCATTGAGGTCAGTAAGACTATCATAACAAGCAATAAACATATTAGTAATATTCATGTTCTTGCATCTCTTTTCTGTCAAGATCATCGCCTGAGAGAGCAAGTTTTTGACAAAATAATTATCTCATAAGAGCATAACTTCAAATCATTAATCACAAATCTACACCAATAATGTAGCATTTCTTGCCATTCACCAAAAGAGACACCTCCACCTTGAAGTTCCTTGAGAGAGAGAGGAAGTTTTGTAACCTTCTTAGTCACGTGTTTTGAGCATATGCTATTTATAAACCAACACTGACTACTTCCTCTCTTCTGCATAAGAATTACTTGTTCGACTTAGAAACCTTCCTGTCAAAGGGGGCATACTTTTCTTGCTAAAACCATAGCGAGGACCAGGTCCCTTGCGCTCCATTTCCATCTTACTGTCCCATCTGACAAATTTAGCACGAAGACCAGGTCACCTTTCTTTCTTTTCTTGATTATTTTCAGATCGGACAAACTTCACATGCCTTTCTTTAGCTGTTTTCCGCTGTTTGGAATAATTTGACGAACTTCCTTCAAATTTTTCAAAAATCGGACAATCTTTCTTAAGATTTCCATCTTGACCACAATCCTCACCCAACAGATTGTCAGCATCAGGAACATTTTTTCATTGAGGATAATAGGAGGATTTAATTTTGTCACAGCCCGACCCTCTTCTACTGTTGTTGTCTTGACCGATTAGATTTGTAAGAATCTTAGAGGAATTGCTCCATTTGAGTGATTTTTCCAGTTCCTCTTTTACACGGACTAGGTCCCTCTCTAATTAAAGATTTTTTTTCTAATGCAATTTTGGTCTTCATTTTAGCAGTGTGTAGCTTATTCTCAAGCTCCAACTGCAAGCTGCATGCGTCATTCTTTCCTTTAAAAGTTGTATTAGTTACCCCTTTCATCTTTTCTTCAGTTCTAGATTTTTCAGCTTCTAGAACAAGCATATGACATTTATATATCAGATATTTTGGCAACTAATTCAATTTTTCCATCTTGAAAGATATCTAGACTGTTGTTTATGGGATCCTTCTTACTTGTCAGCTCACTTATCAAATTAAGTAATACAACTGCTAGCTTTCTCAAGTTGGTAGTAGAAAAGTTATTCAAGTTTTGCTTTTAAATAGATAGAGTTACCTTTTTATCAACATTTTTCTCATCTGACTATGCCGTCAAATCATTATCTGTCTGTTCAGAATCATCTAACTCACTTGAGGTTTTTTTTTCGTGCAGCCATACCCTTTTTATTTCCCTGAAGAAGACTTCTCTTCTTCTTATCTTCGGATGGACCTAGTAACCCTATTTGTCTTTGCCTTCTGCAGGCTTGACATAATTTTCTTTCTTCTGATCATTCTCATCAATCAGATCTGTCCTCTAGTCTTTGCCCTTCTGAAGGAGAGACTCATTTTTTCTATACACCTTAGAACTTGAAGAAACTCAAATAGTGTATTTAGAGTCGCCTCTTCAGGGCCCTTTGTCTCATCAGCAGTCCCAAAATCATTTGTCCGAGACCTAGGAAGAATTTCTAGTATCTTAGAGACTTGATTGACAATAGGAACAGGTTCTTCAAGGAACATGAGCTCATCTGTGATGTTTGAGAATCTGGTGCGCACTGCATTAATGAGTTCACCTTCATTCATGGTTAAACCTTCAAACTGAGTAGTAAAGATATCTAGCTTAGATTTCCTTATTTCCTCAGGCTCTCATAAGTTGTTTTCAACAGTTCCCAGATTTCCTTTGGCTGATTCACAAGATGAAATCAGATCGTATTCATTTATACTATGCCCACACATCAATATCTTCCTTGCTTTGTGATTTTTCTTGACTAATTGTCTGTTAGAGTCATTATTATTTTTTTGAGTTTTGGGAATGACTCTTGTGACCTCGCCATCTTTAACCTCCACAGTTGGCACATAAGAACCTCTACATATGACACCACATACTTCACTGTCCTCAGCCATGAGATAGTCTCTCATCTTAATCTTCCAATGTTTATAAAACTGACCATTAAAAAGAGGAGGTCTTGTGGGAGACTGATTTCTTTAATTATTATGTAGTGACACCATTTCTCACAGGAACTTCTCTCTTGGTGTTAACCAGTTAGAGATCACCTGCTCTGATACCACTTATTAGAATATGTGTGTCCACTACCACTCAATGGACCAAGGGAGTAAAACCACGGCCAGTTGCACAGAATTTACAACTGCCTTCATTAATCTTCTCAAGAAAAAGTGAAACCCAATTACAACGAATGTAAGAAAAAGTTATTAATCTCACTATGAACTAATATATCTATTACTTGAAGACCCTAAGCGGATAAAACACCGCCCACTAAACCACCATGCTTCGGATGATTTAGAATTTGCTAAGTGGATAACACACCACCCACTAAACCACCTAATTCTAGATGACTTAGAATTTGACTAAGCAACAAATCAATGTTGCTCACTATATAAGTTACCTTAACTGATTTAGACTTTTACAAACCCACAAATATCTGAATCCTTTATAGGTTTGGAACAGATCTACAATGTCAGCACGGAAGATATAATCCTAAGACAACTATACAACTTGTAGCTCTATCAGGTCCTTGTTGTTGTTAAGATGACACTTCGTGAAGATGGCTTTTCCTTTTTGAGCTTTTGGATTTTCTGAAATCCAAAACTTTGTTTGCCAAATTTTAAATTTGTGCTTTATGAAAAGAGTTAATATAAATCACCACAAATTCGATGAGACCATTCCATAGGATGAAAGCCTGCTGTTGGAAAAGTTGTGCACCTACCGCATCATATGTGGCCGTTTTTCTGATAGTTATCTTTTCATTTCGCAGTCTTGCAGGGACCAGGTCCCTTACAAACTTATTTGTGAGTTCTTGGAAAGGCTTTTTAGATGACTTCCATCTTTGGATGAATGAATTTAATACGGTGTTTGTCATGCTAAAAATATCAAACATAAAGAGTTATTACCCGTTGGACAAACCCTCATCCATTCTGATTGATGTAGTACGCTGACGCCTTACCAACTGCTGGCGTGACAGCTTTATAGTTGTAACCAATTATGCATCTGATAGAGGAAACTCTGCCTGGGACCAGGTCCCTGCATTTGTGAGACACTAAAACATACAATATCGTCCGTCTTTTTATTGGTGTAGGATACGACACTTTTCACCTACCACCTGACATGATAGTTTTTACGACTGTACCCTTTTTGTATCTGGACGATAGCACTCTATTAGGGACCACGTCCCCACATTTCTGACGATCATCTAAACACCTAGAATAAAACAGTGAAGTTGAAGAAGATGGCTACCGACACCCTCATCTAAATTGTTATTTACATAAACTGTAAATGACATATTGAAAAAGCCGGAATCAAGCACCAGAGCGATGCATTCCAATAAGACGATGAGAGTCAAATTTGACATTTTAAAGCATTAAGTAGAATTGCATCACTTGAACAAATTGTGAAATGTATGAAGCTGTTGAGAATCAATTAAGCGAAAAAATAATTGACTCGAAGAAGTTATGATATGATTTATTTTTCTTTGTACTAGTATTCTGGTAGTAGTAGTCGATAACATTTAAGGTGGTCATTTGAAGGTCAATATAATGTGGAGAACTACTAATGCCTTACGTTCCACATGATAATGTTGAATTTCACTTAGTGGTGTTATAAACAAGTCATATCGTGTCTTTATGATGTTTTTGCTATATCCGTCTCAATGATCCTACAAGAATTCAAACTACGATCCATTCCTAGTTTGAACTCTTGATGTAATATTTTTGTGACAACAATCCTAGGACCTGGCAATCATTTTCTCCAATTCCTTTTCCAATATTTAGTTCTTCCATGGGGTGGAAAGTAGATTCATCCAATTAATTAATAAGGGATATTGAGTGGATAGGATTGTCGGTCTCTCCTATATTACTGTCTCTTCTAACAAATTTATATTGTATGCCCTGGTGCAGTGAGAAAAGGAAAATCCTACTAAATAACTACAAGGTTTATCCATGTATATGTAGTATATTAAGTTGATGCAGTCATCATTTGAAATAGGATTAGAAATTCTACTGCTCCAATTTATAGCACAAGATAGACTTCTCCCAGTATGTTCATTTGGATCTGCCAAATGTCATGACATGGAATCCGCTTCTTGTCACATACATTATCTGATACCAACCTCTTTTATGTGTATCCAACATTGAAGTCGAGTGCATCATTGTGTACGATTCTCAGCGGTGGTAGCAGAGCATGATCTTGTTAGTTTAATGAATCTTCCGTATGATGTTGCCATGACGTTATTAGCCATTTCAATTAATATGTTGACATGCATGTGGGATGTGGAACTTATGACCATATTATTAGTAGGATGTGTGCTCTGTGTAGCAGCAACAACAACATCACATCTATAGAAATGTGGTGTTTCTGGTGCATTGAAGTGCTGAATGTAATTTTTCTCAGCTGTTAAGAGACAAATTGATTGAAAATGTGGTGGAGCTAAAGAGTGCAATTCTTGGCCTTAAAGATGATCTTGGTAAGGCACTGGATAAGCTGGATTCCATTTCATATCGAGCAAGTTTTGGATCAAGATGTTATTTTTTTTATATTTTAGTAGAAAATAGTATGTCTTTTGCTTTAACAAGGCTGCTATCTTGATACTGTTATTTTGCTATTATCTTATGGTATCCTTTAATTTACTTTTATCAGCATTGTTGGAACGTATGTGTTACAGGACAAGGTCCCCCGACAGAATAAAAGTGCAGAAAATAAATAGCATAATGTAAATCAGGTATAAGAGTTTTACATGGAAACCTGCTTGCTCAAGGGAGTAAAACAACGACCTGTCACAGTGGATTTTCAAACTGTTTTCAGTAATATTCTCAAGCAAAAGAGAAACATAGTTTACAACACACAATGAGATTAACCTCCTAATTCAACAGAAAGTAATACCTCCTATTACTTAACGAGCAAAAGCAATAATCCTATTGCCTACTAAATTAACTAACTCTAGTTGATCTAGACATTAAGAACCCCCAGGGTTAGACACCAACTCCAATCTCCAATACAAGAGCTTAAATGAGCAACAACTCTACTATACAACACATCAGCTAACTTTAGTTGACACTCCTAGGCAACTCTACCGAATAGAACACCAAAGCAATAGTGTAAAAAGTATAGACCAAAACATATATGATTCGACTAACTAACTCTAGTTAATACGACTAAAACTAAATACTTGGAAAAGCAAATGATCTTCTATACTTTATAACTCAGGAATATATTTACAATGTAAGCATATAAGATACAAAGCTCCAAATACAACAAGACGCTTCAACACTCCATCAGGTCCCTTGTTGATATGAGCAGTGTTCTTCCTTGAACATGAGCTTATCTTTTCAAGATTATGAATTTTCAAATAAAATCCTAGTTTTTGTTTGCGAAATGTTGAGTTTGTGTTTTTTTGTAAAGATACTATATCAAAATGAACATAAACTCCATAAGACGACCTCATTAGCTGAGATTTTTCTTCCTAAATGGAAGTGCACCTACCACATCATAGGTGGCATCTTTTATGACGTATGTCTTGTCGTTCTTTTCACATTCGCAATCTTGTAACGACCAATTCCCTTGCAATGTTCTTTGTGAGTTCTTGAGAAGACTTGCTAACTCTCTTTCTATTTGAAATCAATGAATCTTCTTAATTATTTTTCATTTTTATTTTATTGAACAAAGGAGTTTTTGTTTATCTGAAAAACAGTCTCATCCATTTCTATTGGTGAAGTATGCTGATGGCTTCATCAACTAACTGGCTGGACAACTTTACAGTTGTACACCATAAAAATTTGGACGAGAGATAAGGTCTCTAAATTTGTGAGCCACTAAAACAAACAGTCTCGTCCTCTCTTCCTTTGGTGCAGTACGTTGCGCTTTTCACCTACCACCTGATATAACAACTTCAAAGTTGTACCCCATTTGAATTTGGACAAGATCACTCTTCTAGAGACCAAGCCACAACATGTTTTAGGATCATCAAAATACGTAGAATGTAACATTTTCCCTCTTTTTGATGATGACACATAAATATTGATCACACCGAGTTTATCCATTCATTTCCTATGCCTTCAGTCTCAACAGCAAGATCATCAAAACTTACCATCAGTTCCAAACTAACATTTTCCCCCATTTTGATGATAACAAACATATTCAATAGTTCCCCTATCAACAAGAACTCTTTAGGTAACGGTATTGGTCCCCTTTTTGTCATTATTCCAGAAGTTTTTCAAGTCCTGAAAAGATCACATCAGCAACAAATAACATTTTTCCTCTTTTTGATGATGACAAACTTTTTCAACTTCTTCACCCTATCGATGTGACAATGTCCTCTTCAAGTAGCATTTGATTCCTTCTATCGGCATGACCACGTCCTTTTCAAGTAGATGATATCATTGATCTCATACCTTATCAATTTCCCCCCTTTTGACATCATTAAAAAGGGTTAAAGCAGTAAACCAAGTTAACATAAATGCGGTTCAAACAAATTCATAGTCACTTGGGCAACACTGATAATGAGTACAAATCCCGAAGTAATGAAACAAGTTAGTAGAAATAAGGCATTTGTCATTCATAAATAAAATATCAGCAATCAAAGCATTGCAAATATCATTAAGAATGAGAACCTAGACAATAACCATTGAGTTTCAATAATACAAGGGAATGATGATTGACATGAGAATTTAGGGAGAGAGGGGATGTCTTAGGAGCAAGGTACTGAAAAAATATAATAAGTAGAACATATATCTTAGCTTCACATGAAGTTCACATTCTTTGCTGCCCAGACTTCATGTTGAACCTTAGGGCCTACCCATTTTTCAACCTGGTCCCTTTGATTGTTCTAGTTTAGAAGCTGAGCCTTAAGACAAACAAGTTTTGCACCCCTGTTAGCAATATCAACTATCATAGCTTCCAACGCAAGCCTGAGTTTCTCCTGGTAAAAAGCTTAATGAATCAAACTTACTCAAGGCCTCCGCAATGAAAAGATAAATAACTCAAGAACCATTTCATTTTTTTCAATTTTTTTATTTCAAGTTCAAACACATTCCTATTCAGAAAATTTTGAGTTCTCATAATATCAACACTTTCCCTTTTGAACATCATCTTTTCCACCTTATTCTCTTTTCTTTTTGGACCTGGTCCTTCTTCACATACAAAAATATCTTTATCATAAAATTCTCTTGCAATGACAAATGGTTTAACCATTTGATTTGTTTTTTGAGAGAAGAGAACAGATAATTTAAAAATTCTATTTTGGAATTATATTTGAAAATAAATATGGATTATAAAGGAAATGAAGGGGTGTATTGTTTGAAAGAAAGTGTAATTTTTAGTATTCAAAATATGGGAGAAAGACCATAAACCTCAATGACAGACATGTGGGAATTGCAATGGTTCTCAGGAGTAATTCAAACTTCAATGTTAAGAGTTCTAACCTTCGAGAACAAATTGGGTCCCTCTAAATACTTTGAATATGGTTGCATAGATCTATCCTTACCTCCCTTTTCCTTCAACCCTTTCTCCACGTGTGTATACCTACAAAAGGTATGAGACTGAATTCGTTAAAAATATACATTACTTAAAAACAAGGAAACCTTTACTAACACATCGTGGAGTATCCCAATAGTCCTCTTGACCGTTAGATAGAGCATCAATAGACGCATCGCAGTGGGCTTTGGGTCACCCAAACCCAACTTCTTGTAAATAGAGAGAGGCATGAGATTTATGCTTGCCCCAAGATCACATAATGCTTTCTCAAAGAGTAATAACATGATTGTACATGGAATAGTGAATGCACCCGGATCTTTTTTCTTTTGCACTAGAGACCTTGTAGCAATCGCACTACAATGTTGCATTCTATCATCATCCTCAAAACTGACCATATTTTCTTAGTGACCATATCTTTCATGAATTAGGCATAAACGACCATTTGTTCAAGAGCTTCTATCAAAGGGACATTGATGGAAACATGTTTGATCATTGTGATAAAACGTCGGTATTTACCATCCTCGGTCTTTTTAACTAACCTATGTGGAATGGACGTGGTGGTCTAGGCATGGGGGTCACCTTTTGGGGTACCTCAGCTTCTTTCCCCGTTTTTTCTCCTAACTAACCACTAACCTCCACTACCTCATCATCACCTTTTATCACATTGTCTACACTAGATGGCATCGGTGGGTCAATGGCTTTCTACTTTTGGAGCCTCCTCTATAGATGGTTTCACGGGTGGAGACTCTTGATGCTTCATATCTAACTCCAACTTCTTTGGTTTAAGCCGAACATCACCTCAATAAAGTGCCGCGACCAATGACCCATACTCTTCAGTGCAATCACTATCAAAATTCATGATCACTGCTGCTAGTGCTTCTACACCCAGACGCTCTTCTGTTTGTACCTCAGATGACTTTTCAACCCTGTAAGATATGGAAGGTACCAATTGGAGTACACCACTCTTCCTCATGGACATACAAATGTTGAAAGTCACTTCTTCGTTGTTCAACCAAAATTTCATTTGCCTTTTCTCCATATCAACCAAGGCGCTACCCATAGCAATGAATGTCCTCCCAAGAATAATAGGCACCTCAAAATCGACCTCACAAACTAGAATCACAAAATTGGAAAGAAAATGACCACCTTTACTAACACATCGTGGATTATACCAATATGCCTCTTCACTGTTATATCGTCCATCAGTACCCGCATCGCAGTGGGATTTGTGTCACTCAAAACTTACCGATCTTTTCTTATTGACCATATATTTTATGGCATAATCGGGCATTTGTTCAAGAGCTTCTATCAAAGGGAAATTGATGGAAAGATGTTTGAGCATAGTGATAAAACACTTATATTTACCATCCTCAGTATCTTTCACTAACCTCTGTTGGAATGGACGTGGTGGTCTAGGCATGGGGATCACCTTTTTGGGTACCTCAGCTTCTTTCCCCGTTTTGTCTCCTAAATCACCACTAACCTCCACAACCTCATCATCGCCCGTTATCACATTTTCTACACCAGACGACATTTATGGATAAATAGTTTGCTTACCACCTCAAGTTGTGACTGCCATACAATGTCCATCATTTTTCAGATTTTGCACAGTATTGCTAGGAAGAGTGCCCAGTTGGCGTGGTTTCACAGTCGAAGACAATTGGGCTATTTGCAACTCAAGATGCTTGATCAGGATTGCATGTGCATCAACTTTTTGCCCAATACACTCTAAGTCACTCCTCAAATCTTTAAAATGCTCATCATTAGAATCAAACCTCCTCATCATTTTCTGCAACATATCCTCAAATCGCGCCATACTACCCCCACCATCCCTAAGTTCAACTTCCCGATTTTGATGTAGAACATAGGGCCCACTCCTATCTTTTCTGTAACCATAGCTACCCCAGTTGAAGTTGTTATCGCGTTTGTAATTCCCATCTCGGACATAATGACCCTCTCGGTTGTAATTACCATAGTTCCGACCTTGATTTCCTTGACCTTGACGCCAATTATCCTGATTGGAGCCTTTGGCATTTGGTCGGAAACCCCTCATCTACTCATTTACTGCATAAGATTCCTCCTCATAGTAATACTCATCAGTCGGCAGTGGTGGTTTAGACAAGTAGTTCACCGCATTTACCTTTTCTCACCTCTAGTGATGTGTTTCAACACCAACCCAAGCTTTGTTCTCATTTGATCCATTTCTTCACAAATCTCATCTGTGGCTGGGTTGTGTGCAGGTTGCATTGCAAAAGTGTTTTTCCCAGCATCTGACTTCCTAGTGCTCCAAACTTTATTATTTTGGGAGATTTTCTCTAACTTCTCAGCGATCTCAGCATAAGGACACTTCCTACTAGAACTACCCGCTATCGACCCAGTACTGCTTTATTATTATCATCTTGTCCCCGATAGAAGTAATCTTTCAGTGACTCATCATGGATGCGGTGATTGGGGACACTTCTTAAGAACGAGGTGAACTTATCTCAAGAACTACTGACTGATTCTCCCGGTAGTTCCACAAAGTTGTTCACCCTATATTTTTGGTTTAGCTTCTTAGACACTGGGTAATATCGTGCTAAGAACACAACCCTTAATTGATTACAAGTATAGATTAAGTTATATGAGAGCTCAATGAACAAAATAGCAGCCTCTCCCGTCAGTGAGAGAGGGAACACCCTTAACCCAATGACTCCATTTTAAAATTAGGCCTCCCCTATACAACTCTTACACACCGATCTCACTTTGGCAATGTGATCATGTGGGTCCTCAAAAAAAAGTCCCGAAAATAAACCTCTAGTTGTGAGCATTTACATCAGACTACTAGTTACCACAAAAGTATGACCCTGTGGTAGAGGAGGTAGGACAAGTGGACCATCGGAGTCAGTGATGCTTACATTTACCCTATATTACTCTTGAGGGCGTGGAACGGGAGATTTCCTCCTTATTTTACCTTCCCTACCATTTTCAGCTAATAATTGATCATGAGCTTCAACCGATGGTGGAATTTCCCGGTCAGACTCATCCTCAAGATTTCCCAGATTTCGGTTCATGCTGTACAGTGTACGGTTCAGTTCGGGGTCGGATGAGAGTATGGGTTCTCCGCTACTCGGTGTACTTAGTATACACTAAAGTTAGATCTGCAAGAGAAAAAAAATAGAAAAAGTAAAATTAGGAAACTATTGACTAAACTCAGTAATGTGCTTAAATTTAATCTAAAAGCCCCTTGTCCCCGGCTGCGGCGCAAAAATTTGATATGCTCAAATTTACTTTTCGAAAAGAAGTATAAGCGGTCGTATCAAGTAAAGAAAAAAATTATGAGGTTGGGGTCGATCCCATGAGGAAAATGATTTAGACTTAACTTTAACCTACAATTACTTCTATTTAATCAAGTCATTTCCGAAAAGAGGTAATAAAAGGGGTGTTTTAAATAATAAAAGGAATTAAATATTTCTAAGTAAACAAGTAGCAAGTATGAATATTTGATATTTATCAAGTGATGAGAGAAACTAGGGCATAAGTATTCCCCACGGGTTCATAACGCGGTAATTCTAGCTATAACAATCCTTTCCTAATATCTTGCATGCAAAGTGGTAAGTTATGTATCCCTAATTCCTTGGTCTTGCAACTAGGGAATTTCACTCCGCCCCTTTGTTCGGCTATGTGTGTATGCTTTACTAAACCTTACTTTTACCTCATATTAAGCATCATAGTCGATGTATGGCTTAGTTGTTACTTCGTACCAATCGACACTAGCCAATTAGATAGTGTATATTAAATCTACGTTGATAATTCTTTTCTTTATATCTACCTTGTTGGTCTGACAAGTAGCAACAATGCAATTTCTAACGCGTGCACTCGTTAAAAAGATTTCTAAACGAAAGAATTATCAATACATGCAACACACTATTATATAATTGTTATTTTAGCTAGTTTTGAACTTGTTATTTACCCATGGTTCCCACCACTCTAGTTATGGATTTAGTTGCCATGTTAACAATCACACAGTTCATATTGATTAGACAAGAATTCATGTACTTACTTTGATGAGATTGAATTAAATACAGAAAATTACTTGAATAAATCAAAGTCTTGCAACAAACGATTCCGGAAAGTAGAATATTTCCCAAAATCTCATATTCAACAACTAGGATAATAAAACTCAAAAATACCGAAGAGTCTAACCCCAAAAACGAGGTTTTTACAAATATTTATAATAAAGAATTCCTAACATAAAAAGGTAATCTATTTAAGGAAAATTTGCCCAAAAACGCGTCTAAGTCGACGACGGGACCGACGGACTGTCGAGGCCTCCCGTCATTCCACACTTAGAATCTTTTTCAGCTACTTTCTTCTCCAACTAATTGTTACCATCGACGAACCAGGATGACTATCCGTTGAGTTCACGACAGTCCGTTGATGGCTTTCGTTTCTCCACACTTAGAATCTTTTCAACACGTGTACTGGGGCTACTTTCTGTTAGCAATAACGGATGTGCAACAGGGTCCATCGTGGAGATGATGGTCCGTCGATATATTTCGTGGACCCACGCTTGGGAAGATTTCCTCGATCTTCCTTGAGCAGCATTTTCTTCAGATGAGGGTTGCCACCTACGGACAATCGATGGGTCGGCGGACCGTCGATGGCTCCGTAGGTCATCACTTCTGCAATTTCAACACAGTTCTTCCGTGTTTTCATTCTAGACAGTTTTCCTGCAAATGAAGAGAAAATACATCAAATCTACTATTAAAAGGCCTTAGACACACACTAAACTTAAGGAAAAAGCACTCAAAGTACCGTAAAACCATGGTACATCAATATCATCAATATTTACTTGAATAACCAACATTTTCCTTGTGATTTTATAAAGAGGATTTTGTCAATTTTACCTCTTTTGAAACAATTGTCGAGAGGAACTTGGCAACCTTTGAGATGGTCGGGAAACTGAGTGTCATACTTTGCTTCTTTAAAACATATCTACTTCTCTTTAACAGAAGCATTACAAACTTTGTCATCTGCAGATTTTATTTTGGGCAAACCACGAACCAGGTTCCTTGACACAAGTTTGTGTAGTAGAGAAGCACTCACATGAGCACGTCTCTCATCTTATAACTCAACATTCTCACTTTGAGAACTAAAGAAAGTGAGACTGTTACTACGAGCATTATTAAGATCAACAAAATACATGGTCTTGCATCTCTTCTCTATTAAGATCATCACCGAGAGAGCAAGTTTGTGACAACACATTAATCAGATAAGAACTTAACTTGATTTAATTCATCATAAATCTGGGAAACACTTGAAAGATAGTACTTCAACCATTGACATAGTACACATCTTTAATGGTGTGTTCCATAGAATTAACAAACATTCCTACACCAAGAATATATCCTTTCTTGCCATCGCAAAATGATACAGCTCCACCTTGAAATGCCTTGATAGAGAAGAAGTTTTTAGTTTTCCAATCACGTGCTTTGAGAATCATCCACTATTCATGAACCAACACTGATTGTTGCTGCTTTCTCTCAATTGTATACCATATCACTTGTTAGTCTTGGTAACCCTTTGGGACGGAGTTCCAATTCTATGTGTTTTATCGTTAGTTTTTTAGGTTTAGGAACTGATCTTGACTCATTCAACTTAGTCTAATTTAGTTAATTAAATAATTTAATTAATCAATTACTAATATAGGAATGATAAGAGAATTCTTTGTCCAGTGAGGCAGACTGGTTTTCTTCAACTAAGGAACAGAAGCAAGACCAGGTTCCTTTTTATGTATATTCCTCTATTTGGGATAGCTTGACGAACTTCCTTCATATTTTTTGAAAACATGACAATCATTCTTGAAATGTCCTTCTCGACAACAGTGCACATATAGCATATTTTCAACATCAGAAGCCTTTTTTGCTGTGAGAATTGTATGGGGGAACTATCCTTTAACAACTCAACCCACTTCTACTGTTTTTTCCTTGACCGATTAGGTTTGTGAGTATCTTAGAGGAATTTGTCCATTTGAGGAATTCTCCCAGTTCCTCTTTACATGGACCAGGTCCTTCTCCAACTCAAGATTTCTTTCTAAATTCATTTTAATTTTCATTTCAGCATAACGTAGCTTATTCCCAAGATCTAGTTGCAATTTGTTTGCCTCATTCTTTCCTTAAAAAAATTGTAGTAGTCACCTCTATTATCTTTTCCTTCAGTTCTAGATTTTCAGCTTCTAGAACAACATTTGATTTACAATATAAGACATTTGAGAAACTAAATAATTTTTCCATGTTGAGAGATGAATAGGCTATTGTTCACGAGATTATCCTTAGTAGGTAGCTTACTTACTTATCAAATCATGTAATACAAAAACTATGTTTCTCCATTTATTGGTAGAAAAGGTATTCAAGTTTTATTTGAAATACGATCAAGTTACATTTTCATCAGCATCTTCCTCATCTGACTCTGCCATGAAAACATCATTTGAGTGCTCAGAATCATCAGAATTACTAGAGAAATTTTCACGTGCAGTCATATCCTTCTTCACGCCCTAATAAATGGCTTCTTTTCTATTTGTCTTATTACGTACCTGGTCCCCTCTTTGTCTTTGCGTTCTCCAGATTTAATATATTCGATGTGGTCAGCTTTTTGCATAGGGCAGTCTCTAATGGACTGACCTGGTTGGTTGCACTTTTCACACACGTCACTTGAACTCGTAGCCCTGTCATAATTTTATTTCTTCATAAAACCACTATTTTGTCTCATTTTGTTTTTAAATCATTGAATGAAATATCACAATTTCTTATTTATTTCGCGAGTTTCACTTTGTGACACCTTGGAAGCAAGTAATTCGACTCCTTTTACATCTTTCTTCTGATCAACCTCATTAATCAGATCTATCATCTTTTCTTAGACCTTGAGAGTCAGATCCTCCCCTTTTATGTGCATCTCATGAACTTGAAGATGTTCAAATAGTGCATTTAGAGTTGCCTCTTCAGGATCCCTTGTCTCTTAGTTAACACAAAATCATTTGTCCAAGATTTCGGAAGGACTTCCAGTATCTTCGAGACTTGCTTGCACACATGGACATGTTCATCAAGGAACATGAGCTAATTGGTTAATATGGTAGACATTCTGGTATGCATTTCATAAATAGATTCAGCTTCTTATTATGGTAAAACTTTTAAACGGAGTAGTAAAGAGATCTAACTTAGATTTCTTTGTTTCCTCAATATCCTCATATGTTGTTCTCAACCGAAATCCTTGGTTGATTCACACGCTAAGATCAGGTCGTATTCATTCATACTGATGCCACATATAGTAGCTTCCTAGATTTTTGGTTTTTCCTGACTAATCTTTTGTCAAAGTCATTATATTGTTGTAAAGTTTTGTGAGTGACTCTTGTAACCACTCCATCTTTAACCTCCATAGTTGGCACATAAGGACCTTCACAAATAATTTTCCATACCTCAATGCACTACAAAAAATAACACTCTTAGTGACAAGTAAAGTTGCCACAAAATCTTGAAATGTCACTGTGAATTACATTAGTGGCGACTGAAGGGTCGTTAGCGTTGCAACCACTAAAGGTTTTTTGTGGCAACAATGAACATTCACCACAAAAATAACATTTTTGTGGCGACATTTAATGCCAGAAAAGTTTATTTATATTGTCACAAATTTATCTGATACCTAGTCTAATAAAAAGGCCGCCACTGATGGAAAGTATTTAGCAGCAACAACAGTCGCCACAAACACTACTAGGGGCGACTTTAACCCAACACAATAGAGTTAACTTTATATATTGGGAAAATTTTTGGTGACAACTATAAGCCGCCACAAATACTAATAAATTTTAGAAAAAAATTAATATTTATATATTTAGTTACAATATAGCTATTGTCCATTACTCATAAAAAGAAATAACCAAAATACTTCTCACTAAAAGAATGTGATGTCTTGAAACTCCTCCGTAAATAAATTTTCATGACTTGAAGAATCATCCCTGTAATAGAAAAGAAAGTAAGGATTCACTTCAATCAATTTGAGATTAAGCTGAAAAGAGATTTAAGAACATCAAAAGAGATTCATGCTTACATAAATGGATTACTAACTTCTTGCTCACAATTCCACTATACATGGACGAAGAACACACTTTTTTGGAATGTATGCGTCCACTTTTATAGATAGGACCAGCTCCATGATACAGTAAAGTCAGACAGTAAAGAACAAATGCAGAAATGTAAAGATTGACAAAAAACATTATGTTGAAACCTCCTTGCTCAAGGGAGGAAAAACCACGACCTGTGCTCAACAGGACTTTTCAAACCACTTTCACTAATCTTCAACAAGCAAGGTAAAAGTAATACTCCCTATCACTTTGTTGAGCCTTAGCAAAGCTCTCAAAAGTAAAAGCCTAAGTTACCCGTAACCCAAGCCCTTACAATGATTCACCCAAGATTGAAACGCTTCTATCACAGTTGAAACGAATCCTACAATTCAAGAACGATTACATACAACTAGAATACAACAAATACAGAAAGAAAGAAATGCACTTTGATCAATTCCATTGTTGTTCTTTGAAGCTTGAAATTTGTCTCTATGAATAAATCAGTAAAGCATGTTTTTTTTTATATATACCATGGAGAGTCATTACTCATCAAACAAAAACCTAGTCTTCCCTGATTGGTAAAGTACCATACTGCTTCACCAACTTTTCTGATGCAGAGAACTTTTACACCTTTCTAGCAATTTGAAGCCTGGACGAGTTTCATACTCTACAGAGGACCAGGTCCCTGCACTTGTGAGAAGATCATCAAAACATCTAGAGCATAAAGACTTACAAATTTCCACCACTTTTATGATGACATATAACCTGCATAACTCCTCACGTGAGTGTACAATCGTTCATTTATATGACCAAAAAGAATAAGCATTATTCATATGGCCAATGAACTCTCCTTCACTCTATCAAGTCCCTTTGTTGAGTTGATCAAAGTTCTATATTTAATATGGCTTTTGCTTTGTAAGCTCATGAATTTTCAGAGAGAAGAAAATCTAAATTTAGTTTGTCAAATCTTGAGTTTGTGTTATGTGTGAAGATATTATTTCAATTACACACAAACTCCTTGGGACCGCCCATTGGATCAGAGTCTGCACCTCCCACATAAGAAGTGGCAGCTTTTCCAACAGCTCTCTTTTCAACCTTTCACATGCGCAGTTTTGCAGGGACCAAGTCCCTTTGCAAACTTCTTTATGAATTCTTGAAAGGCTTGCCGACTAACTTTCTTCTTTGAATGAGTGAATTTGATATGGTGCTTTTCATGCTAAAAATATCAAACACAAAGAGTTATTATCCATTGGACAAACACCCTCATCCATTCTGATTGGTGTAGTACGTTGACGTCTTACCAACCTCTGACACGACAACTTTATAGCTATACCCCATTATAGATCTGGATGAGAGAACTCAGATAGGGACATGTCCCTTCATTTATGAGGATCATCAAAACACCTCCAATATAATATTTCCCCCCCTTTTTTGATGATATCACACAAATACACCTCACGCTGAGGTTATCATTCATTTCACTGTCAGCAGTCCCAATAACAAGGATCTGGTTCCTTCTTAGATGGATAAGTTTGTTAAATCGTAAAAACTTCATATCCAGTTTGAATCAATATCTCAAATCAGCTTCGAACTAATATTTTCCCCCTTTTTGCTGATAACATACTTATTCACCTGTTTCCCCTACCAATAAGAATTCTTGGGGTAACTCGAGTTGGATTATCTCCGAAGTTTGTCAACTCATCAAAACATAGATATAGCATTTTCCCCATTTTTGATGATGACAAACTTGTTAAACTTCTTCCCCCTGTCGGCAGGACCAAGTCTTCTTCATGTAGCTAGCATTGATTCCTCCTGTCGGCAGAACCATTTCCTCTTCAGACAGTTAGCATTGATTCCACCTATCGACAGAACCATTTTCGCTTTAAGTAGCTAGCATTAATTTCCCCTATCGGCATGACCCAAGTCTTCTTCAAATAGCTAACATCATTGATCTCATACCTTATCAATTTTCCCCCTTTTGACATCATTAAAAAGGGTTAAAGCAGTAAACCAAGTTGACAGAAATGTAGTTTTAGAAAAATCATGGCCACTTGGGCAACACTTAACATGAGTAAAAACTGCGTAAAGTAATTAGACAAGCCAGTAGAATGAAGACATTCTTCATTCATAAATAAAAGATCATCCATTAAAGAATTGAAATATATCATTATGAATGAAAACCAAAACAATGCCCAAGAAGAGTAATGAGAACTGCCATAGAGAGATAGGAAGAGAAGGGATAACATAGAGGCAAGGGATTGAAAGAATAGAATTAATATAGTATATCCCTTAGCATGGTTTTTTCAGAAGTCTCTATTAAAACTAACTTTCTTTGCCGCCTCTCCTCAATGTTGAACCTTTAGGGATGCCAATTTTTGTATTAATTTTAATTTTTTTTATCGCACCAGGTCCTTCTGATATTGTTGTTTTCAAAGCTGGACTTATAGACAACCCATTTCAGTATTCTAGTTAACAAGAGCAATTGTCATAGCTTCCAGCACCAGCCTGAGTTTCTCATAACAGAAAGATTGGTGACACAAAAACTCAAGGCCTCCGAGATGAATAGATCAACAATTGAGGAACCATATTCTTTTTAATCAGAGAACATCCTCTTTAGAATTGAGTTCTCGAAATATCAACTTTTCCCTTTATGAACATCATTTTTCACTTCTTCATTTTTCCTGGAGGACCTGATCCCTCTACACACTTAAAACATTTTCATAAGAAAATTCTCCAGTAAGAATAAAGGGGTTAACAATTTGAACTTTGTTTGGAGAGAAGTGAAAAGAGAATTTCGAAATACCCAGATATTTGGAAGGTAAATTGATTTTTCTAGGACAATAGAAAGAATAAGGAATATAAAGAAAGAAAAAGGAGTATAATTTTGTTACTCAAAAGATGTGACAATGGTCAGATTCCTGAATGATAGACATGTGGCAACTCCAATGGTTCTCATGTATAATTCAAACTGCAATGTTAAGAGTGCTAACCTTTGAGAAAGGATCATGTTCCTCTCTATAGTCTGAATGTGATTGCCTAAATTTGTCCCGACGTCCCTTTTCCTTCAGCCCTTTTTCCATGTATGTATACATACAAAAGGTATGAAACTGAACTTGCTAAAACACACATAACTGAAAAAGCAAGGATACCTCGCTCCCTTTTCATAGTCATGAAAGAGTTGATTGCTTCAGGTAGGATTCATTCAAGAAGGTTTTAGCATTTCCATCATCATCTTGATTAATTCAGCCAGATTTTTATGAGCTTCAAGATGTCACAAGAGTTGAACTCATCAAGCTGCACTTGCTACATTCTCGCATAAGTTTGATGAAAGAGCAAATATAATTTTTGCCTTTTATTTTTCCTTGAGTGAGCAATCAGCCTATAACATAATCCACTCTTGAGTTACTTTCTCCATCAGCTTGATACCCAACACAATCAATGAACACCATATACTACAAACCAAAAAGTCTGCTGATTGACAAAATAGGACAAGGTCCCGTGACTTCTTCAAATATCTTCGGATTCTACTATCAACTTTCAAAAGTGATTTCTTTGTACATGAGTAGAGTCATTGAACCCGGTTCATTAGCATCCAGTTTCAAGTTAGTGCCCAAGAAAGTTTGAATTGTCGAGCCACCTAAAACATGAAACCTTTTCAGCAACTTCTTTGAATTGGTACTAGGTCACTTCCAATGTTTAGACAACAATTGCCCTGATCATGTTGTGCTATATTCTTCGCTTCGGCTAAGACACTATGAGTACATACGCATTCTTCACAAACTGGTCCTTACTTAAGCCTAAGGTGAAGATGTCATGCTCCATTTTGCAAAACTCCATGATGACATCATAATATGTATGTGAATAGTCATCAATTCCTTTCATAGTGAATTAAAAAAGCTGGTTTTTGACAATGTTACCTCTCTTGAAGCCATTATTGATGAGCAACTTGGACAAACTGATCAGCTTGTTTGGGAACCGTTTGTCATACATTGCATCTTTCAAAATGGTCTTGATCAACTTCTTCATTCTCACCTTTAGAATTCACATTCTAAGTTTGAACTGCATCATCTTTATTCAACGCTGTCTAGAGGACCTAGTCCCTGATCAGGTTCATCATCTGCATTAGCATCCGTGAGGTTGCTGGATATATGAAAAGAAAGTTCTTCACCAAGATCACTATTTGAACCATCTCTCTGATGCTGAAACGGCTCTTCCATCTCAGAAACTTCTTTGTTTGCAACTTTTAAACTCTTCTAGACTCATGAATAAACACATAACCATTTTTAATATACCCCTGATAAGCCTTGTTGGAGGAAGAGTGTACAACAACTATTCTTTCATCAATATTGAGATCAAACTTCTCAATAACATCATTTTCGTCACAAAAAATGTAGTATTCACCACATCAGTCGAAAGTTCATTGGAAGATTATAAGTATGCATGTTTCACCTGAAGGATAGTCTGATCTGGGTCTTCTTAACACCACTCACAGCCTTAGTAATTTGCAAATATCATTTTCTGCAGACCGTGACCAGGTCCCCTGACACAGGTTTGTGCAGCAAAGTAACACTCATGAGTACGTCTCTTGAATCATACCTCAGCATTCTTACGTTGAGCATTAAGTTAAGTGAGACTATCACAATGAGCAGTAAACAGATCATCAATACACATGTTTTTGCATCTCATTTCTATCATGATCATTGCCCGAGAGAGCAAGTTTGTGATCACACATTCTTTCTAATAAAAACTTAACATTATTTCATTCCTCACAAATCTATGAAATACTTAAAAGATTGTACTTCAACCATTGACATAGTACACATCATCAATTGTGTATTTTACATAGATTTTCAATCATGTCTGCCCCCCCCCCCCAAAAAAAAATATACCCTTTGCTTGTCATCGCCAAATTTCACCTCCACGTTGAATTTTCTTGAGAGAGAGAGAGAGAGAGAGAGGAAGTTTTGTAATTTTCAAAATAATGTGTTTTGATCATCCATTTATTCATAAATCACACTAACCGATACTACCTCCTCTCACTTGCATGGCAAATCACTTGTTGACCTTGGGAACCCATTTGAGATGGGGTCCCAAATAAGATGATAATGGAGTGATAAGAAAATTTGTCGTCCGGTAAGGCAGACTAGATTTTTCCAACTTAGGACCCTGAGTAGGACCAGGTCCCTTCTTCAGTCTATTCCATTGTTTGGAATAGTTTGACGAAATTCCTTCAAAAATTTTCAAAATTTGATAATCCTTCTTAAGATTTCAATCTCGAACAGAATTCACACACAACAAATTATCAGCATCAGAAACATTTTTGCTTGGAGGATTTAATCTTGTCACAGCCCAGCCCTCTTCTACTGTTGTTGTCTTGACCGATCAGGTTTGTAAGAATCTTAGAGGAATTGGTCCATTTGAGGGATTTTTCCAGTTCTTCTTTTACACGGACCAGGTACCTCTCTAGCATATGATTTCTCTCTAGAGCCAATTTCATCTTCATTTCAGCAGTGTGCAGCTTGTTATTTAGCTTCACATGCAAGTTGTTGACCTTATTCTTTCCTTTAAAATTGTAGTAGTCGCCCCTTTTATCTTTTCCTTCAGCTCTAGATTTTCAACTTCTAGAATAACCATTTGACTTTTTAATATCAGATATTTGGGCAACTAAAGCAATTTTTCCATCTTGAAAGATGTCTAGGCTGTTCTTTACGAGATCCTTCTCATCTTTCAGCTCACTTATAAAATCAAGTAATGCAACAACCAGCTTCATGTTTTGCTTGAAATAAGATAGAGTTACCTTTTCATTAGCATCTTCTTCATCTAACAATGCCATGAAAGCATCATCTGAATCACCTGAGGATTTTTCTCGTGCAGCAAGATCCTTCTTTACCACCTGGAAGAAAGATTCTCTTCTTCTTATCTTGAGACCGACCAGGTCCATATCGTTGTCTTTACCTTCTGTAGTCTTGACATAATTTTCTTTATTCTTATTAGTCTCATCAATCATATCTGTCCTTTTGTATTTGCCCTTCAGAATAAGACACTTCTTTTTTCTATGCAACTCATTAGCTTGAAGAATCTCAAATAGTCCATTTAGAGTCACCTCTTTAGGTCCCCTTGTGTCCTCAGCAAACACACATTCATTTGTCCAAGATCTAGGAAGAATCTCCAATATCTTAGAGACTTGTTTGCACAGTGGGACAGGTTTATCAAGAAACATGAGCTCATTGGTGATGGTGGAGAATCTTGTCTAATGAACTGGTTCACCTTCTTCCACGGTGAAACTATCAAACTGAGCAGTAAAGAAATCTATCTTAGATTTCCTTGTTCCCTCAGTACCTTCAAAGGTAGTTCTCAGAAGATCCCAAATTTCTTTGGTTGATTCGCATGAAGAGATCAGATCGTAATCATTCATTCCAATGCCACACATAAGCAACTTCTTGGCTTTGTAATTTTTCCGAACTAGTTGCTTGTCTGAGTCATTATATTGTTGTCTAGTTTTGGGAATGACTCTTTTTATCTCCCCAACCTTAACCTTCATGGTTGGCACATAAGAACTGACCATCAAGAAGAGGTGGCCTTGTGGATGACTGACTTCTTTGTACGCTTACTGGTGTCGCCATTCCTTAAAGAATCTCTCTCTTAGTGTTAACCAAATAGAGAGTCCAAGCTCTGATACCAATTATTGGAATGTATGCATCCACTTATATAGATGGGACCAGGTGCTCAATACAGTAAAGTCAGACAGAAAAGAAAAAATGCAGAAATGTAAAGATTGACAAACAACTTTACGTGGAAACCTCCTTGCTCAAGGGATGAAAAACCATGACCAGTTCTCAACAACACTTTTCAAACAACTTTCACTAATCTTCAACAAGCAAAAGTAAAAGTCAGTTATAATAAGAGATTAGCTTACTAATCTCCCCACTAAGTAATGCTCCCTATCACTTAGTTGAGCCTGAGCAGATACAACACTGCTCTCAAAAGTAAAAGCCTAAGTTACCCGTAACCCAAGCCCATAAAATGATTCACCCAAGGTTGAAATGTTTCTATCACAGTTTAAACGAATCGTACAATTTAAGAACAATTACAAGCAAGTATAATACAGCAAATACAGAAAGTAATAAATGCACTTTTTTGATAAATTCCTTTGTTGTTCCTTGAAGCTTGAAATTTCTATCGATGAATGAATGAGTAAAACTTGTTGTTTTTGTTTGATATATACCATGGAGTCATTATCCATCAATAAAAAAACCTAGTCGTCCATGATTGGTCAAGCTGCTTCACCAACTTTCTGAGGCAGACAGCTTTTAGAGTTGTCCAGCACTTTGAAGCCTCGATGAGTTTCATACTCTGCAGAGGACCAGGTCCCTGCACTTGTGAGAAGATCATCAAAACATCTAAGCGCATAAACACTTATCAATTTCCACTGTTTTGATGATGACATACAACCTACATAACTCCTTACATGAGTGAACATCATTCATTTATATGACCATAAAGAATAAGCATTATTCATATGGCCAATGAACTCTCCTTCACTCTATGAAGTGCCTTTGTTGAGTTGAGCAGAGTTCTTCCTTGAAGTTGACTTTCGCTTTGTAAGTTCATGAATTTTCAGAGAGAAGAAAATCCAAATTTAGTTTGCCAAATCTTGAGTTTGTGTTATGTGTTAAGAGATTATATCAAATACACACAAACTCCTAGGAAACGCCCATTGGATGAGAGTCTGCCTTTGTGGAAGGACGTGCACCTACCACATCAGAAGTGGCAGCTCTTCTAATAGTTGTCTTTTCGTCCTTTCACATACGCAGTCTTGCAGGGAGCAGGTCCCTTTGCAAAACTCTTTATGAATTCTTGAAAGGCTTGATGGCTGACTTTCTTCTTTGAATGAGTGAATTTAATATGGTGTTTGTCATTCCAAAATTATCAAACATAAAGAGTTATTATCCTTTGGACAAACACCCTCGTCCATTCTTTTGGTGTAGTACGCTGACGCCTTACCAACCTCTAACACAACAACTTTATAGTTGTACCCTATTGTAGATCTTGACGAGAGAACTCAGATAGGGACCAGGTCCCTTCATTTGTGAGGATCATCAAAGCACCTACAATATAACATTTTCCCCTTTTTTGATGATATCGCACAAATACACCTCACGGTGAGTTTATCATTCATTTCACTGTCAGCAGTCCCAATAACAAGGATCTGGTTCCTTGTTAGATGGATAAGTTTGTTAAATCATCAAAACTTCATATCAAGTTCGAATCAATATTTCAAATCAACTTCGAACTAACAAACTTGGTATTAAAATAATTTTCTCAATCAAAGGATAGAAGGAATAAATCTGATTTCTTATTATATATTCATAAAAATAACAAAATTTTCTTTGTCATTAACAGTAATTTAATTCTTAAAGATAAAAGGCATATTGTTGTAAACAATAGTTATTCAACTACAGAGTAGATGAAATAAACAATCAACTTAAAAATTGAATAACAGGATATTTACTACAACTTATATAGGTGTTGTACATGTTAATATTCCTGTACACCTGATTAAAATCACACTTCATTTAGTTGTACCGAGTCATATATGTATGCACCTGCTTCAACTACTTTTTCATATAGCAGATTCATCAATTTACCTTAATGAAGATTAACACTGACATTTTTTTTTTACTGCAATGAATTAAATAGCTATAAAGAATTTTAAAGAAATAAACACAACCCACTGTGAAGAATTTGGTCAGTCTTGTACAAGTCTCTTTACACCTCTTTAATACCATAAATTACCTTAGCATAGGTCAAATAAGTATAATACTAATACACAATCGTCCACTTTTGTAGACTACTCATGCTTGGATGAAGTCAAATTCCTGAACAACTCAAAAGTTGGCCGTCTAATTCTTTTTAGATAAATATAATTGAACAAGGTAAATTTTACTAGTACTCTAAATAGTGCAACTTTCTGTGCATAATTACCAAAAGGAAAGGGAATGAAAGAAAACAACACGAACCCTTCTTAAATTTCATGAAATAGTACCCAGATTAAGTATCAACCCTACAACATGAACCCTTCTTAAATTTCATGAAATAGTACCCAGATTAAGTATCAAGCCTACAACATGAACCCTTCTTAAATTTCATAAAATAGTGTACCAAACACATAAGTAGTGAACATCAATGTAATGACTGCATGGTTATGAAGCTCGTGCTAAAAGAAAATTCAGTAATTGTTATTATCAATCAGTGATAAAACAAAATAACAACAACAAATAACAGAGCAAATATCAAAAAGTGACGTGAAGAACTCGATAAAATCATTTTTGGGACTAACTAATCTTATCTTATCAAAAAAATCCATCATATATTTTCACGAAAAACTCAAAGGACATGCCTAATGTGTCAGCAATTATTGCACTAAGAAATTACCCAACCAGTAGCACAAAAAATCTCTTTTGTGCATATAACAAAGAATCAGATCTTAATCAGTAGAGTATAGATACCAAAAACTTTACTGTCTGCGAATCAATCCACAGCAGGAAAGTACACGAAGAAATATGTGTTTTTAAGAAGAAGGAACATCAGAAAATTCGTTGGGAAATATTCTGAAGACTGAATGTTATTTATAGGCAAGAAGAATATATCTGAGAGGTTGCAACCCTTTCAGAATTGACACAACCATTAATGAAAGGTTGCAAACTTTCAAATGGTATTGACTGTTCCTGAATGTTGCAACCTTTCAGAACAGTGACGGGAATTTTAAATATAACGGAATTTTAAACGGGTCACGCGCGCGGATCCGAGTCGGGTCGGGTTAACTAAAAAGTTGAAAACATTTCGGTTAACTTCTGTTATCAACTAATTAATTGAAAATAATTTTTTGCCATTTAATTAATTAAATAAATAATTAAAATAAATTTGTCCAACAAATTATCTCTCGATCGATCATTTGCCAAAGCCAAAGCCAAAGCCAAAGCCGAAGCCGAAGCCGAAGCGAGCGATCGACGACGACGACGGCGCGAGGGGGGTCCCTCTTTCCAACCCTTTAAACACTTAATAGGAGTGTTTATTTATTTAAACTCTCCTATTTTTATTTCCATTACCGAAGAGGGACTATTGCCTTTTTCATTAAAGCATTAGAAGACTTTTCAAGTTCCCAACCTTTCAAGTTCTAAACTTTTCAAATTCCTTTCCTTCCCTCTATTTCCCATCAATTCTTGCTACATACCCATCAATACCCCACATTGATGGTGAATAGTTATAACATAGGAACGCACGGACAATTGTGTACTTTACAAGCAAGGATTAATTGCATCTTGATAAGTAGGTTTCCCCTTGGACTTTCCGTAGTGAACATATGTCGGATATACTCGGTCAATCGGTAGATGTGATATCTTTGAACCGTCGAACTTTGGTGTATACCTAGACAACCATATGTCACACAATTAACCCTTTACTGTTTATGATTCTTACGGTTGTGTTCGTTTCAGCCATGAACACCTCCTGGTTTCATGAGTGTATAGAGAATAGGCTTTTGACATAAAATTCTCTTTGAAGCGGCTTCCACTTCACACTCACATAGGTGATTTCTAACCGTGTCATCTCGTAGATACACTATTTGGTCAAATCTACCAAACTTAGCAAATCATTAAAAACTTTAAGCTTTATTACCTCATTAACAAGCCTTAAAGTCTTAACCTTTTCCTGAACATTGTCTTCATCATGAGAATGGATTGAGTTAATTGACAATGTCGAACCGTCAGCCACAACTTTGTTTTTCTCCTTGAATCTAGCTCTTGGGATCTCCAGTCTGCTAGATAGAGTTACCGTCATGCTGACTTGTCCTAAGCCGTAAACCCATTCCCTTAGATGATCTTTCAACTGCCTCTCTCACTAGGCCTTTCGTTAGTGGATCTGACACATTATCGCTTGACTTTACATAGTCAATTGTGATAATTCCACTAGAGAGCAGTTGTCTTATGGTGTTATGTCTACGTCGTATATGACGAGACTTCCCGTTGTACATAACGCTCCCTGCCCTACCTATTGCTGCTTGACTATCGCAATGTATGCAAATTGGTCCAACAGGTTTGGGCCAGAATGGAATATCCTCTAGGAAATTCCGGAGCCATTCCGCTTCTTCACCAGCCTTATCCAAAGCAATGAATTCAGATTCCATTGTGGAGCGAGCAATACATGTCTGTTTGGAAGATTTCCAAGAGACAGCTCCTCCACCAAGTATGAATACATAACCACTCGTGGATTTTACATCATTTGACCCGGTGATCCAATTTGCATCACTATATCCTTCAATCACAGCAGGATATTTATTATAATGCAAAGCATAATGTTGTGTACATTTTAGATAACCCAACACATGTTTCATAGCCATCCAGTGAGTTTGATTCGGATTACTAGTGTACCGACTCAGTTTACTAATAGCACATGCTATATCTGGTCGCGTGCAATTCATAATATACATCAAACTTCCCAACACTCTGGCATATTCCAATTGAGAGTCACTTTGACCTTCATTCTTTTTAAATGTACAACTTAAATCAATTGGAGTTTTGACTACATTGAAATTCAAGTAATTGAACTTATCCAATACTTTTTCAATATAATGAGATTGAGATAATGCTAGTCCCTGGGGAGTTTTGATAATCCTGACCCCTAAGATCAAATCAGCAACTCCTAAGTCTTTCATATCGAACTTGCTGGACAACATGCGCTTAGTAGCATTTATATCGTCAATTTCATTACTCATTATTAACATGTCATCAACATACAAACAAACAATGAATTCGTGATTCATAACATTTATAATGTAAGCACATTTATCACATTCGTTAATCTTGAATCCATTTGCCAACATTGTTTGGTCAAATTTAGCATGCCATTGTTTGGGTGCTTGCTTGAGTCCATAAAGTGACTTCACAAGTCTGCACACTTTCTTTTCTTTACCAGGAACTATAAACCCNGTATAAACCCTTCAGGTTGTTCCATGTAAATTTCTTCCTCCAACTCTCCATTTAAGAAGACTGTCTTTACATCCATTTGGTGGATTTTAAGATCATGCACTGCGGCTAGTGCTATTAACATCCTAATTGATGTTATCCTTGTTACTGGAGAGTATGTGTCAAAGTAGTCCAGACCTTCCTTTTGTCTTTACCCTTTGACTACCAGTCTAGCCTTATATTTGTCAATTGTCCCATCAGGTTTCATTTTCCTTTTAAAGATCCACTTTGATCCTAAAGTTTATTTCCTGGAGGAAGATCAGCCAACTCCCAAGTGTGATTGCTTAAAATTGATTCAATCTCACTGTTGACTGCTTCTTTCCAATAAGTTGACTCTGACGAAGACATAACTGCTTTAAATGTTTGAGGCTCATTTTCAAGCAATAGTGCTACAAAATTTGGTCCAAAAGAAACAGATTTTCATTGCCGAGTACTACGCCTAGGTTCCTCACTAGTTAGAATATTTTCCATTGATTCNGTCACTAGTTAGAATATTTTCCATTGATTCTTCTCGTGGTCGTTTAGCTCTTTCACTTGTTGACTCACTTTCAGTTTTATACGGATAAATATTTTCAAAAAACTCTGCATTATCTGATTCAATTATCGTATTAACATGAATCTCAGGATTATCAGATTTGTGAACCAAAAATCGACAGGCTTTACTATTCACAGCATACCCAATAAAGACACAATCTATTGTTTTGGGTCCAATTTTAACCCTCTTAGGTAAAGGAACCTCTACCTTGGCTAAACACCCCCACACTTTGAAATATTTCAAGTTGGGTTTTCTTCCTTTCCACAACTCATATGGAATTGATTGTGTTTTTCGATGGGGTACTCTATTGAGTATTTTATTAGCTGTAAGGATGGCTTCCCCCCAAAGATTTTGCGGTGAACCAGAATTGATCATTAAGGCATTCATCATTTCCTTTAATGTTCTGTTCTTCCGTTCTGCCAAACCATTTGACTGTGGTGTATAAGGTGCAGTAGTTTGATGAATAATACCATATTCCAAACATATCTCCGCAAAAAGAAAATTCATATTCTCCACCCCTATCACTCTGAATCATTTTTATCTTTAAATTCAATTGGTTTTCCACTTCATTTTTGTATTGCTTAAATGCATCAATTGCTTCATCCTTACTATTAAGCAAATATACATAACAAAATCGAGTGCAGACATCAATAAAAGTTATAAAATACTTTTTCCACCACGAGATGGTGTTGACTTCATATCGCATATATCTGTGTGAATTAAGTCTAAAGTTTTTGAATTTCTTTCAACAGACTTGTAAGGATGTTTAACAAACTTACTTTCCACACAAATTTCACATTTCGACTTATCGCATTTAAAATCAGGCAATACTTCTAGATTAACCAATTTTCGCAAGGCTTTGTAATTTATATCTCCCAAACGGGCATGCCAATCACTTAACTCCAATAAGTAAACAGAAGCAGAATTTTTATTAATACTGTCAACAACCATTACATTTAGTTTGAAAAGACCCTCATTGAGGTAGCCCTTTCCTATGAACATTTCATTCTTACTTATTACAGCTTTATCACTAACTAGGACACACTTAAACCCGTTCTTAACGAGTAGTGCAGCAGAAACTAAATTCTTCCTAATAGTAGGGACATGCAGAACATTGTTCAAAGTCAACACCTAGCCGGATGTTATTTTCAATATTATTTTCCGAGTTCCTGCAATCCTTGTTGTTGCTGTGTTTCCCATGAATAAATCTTCATTGTACTCAGCAGGAGTGTACGTTGCAAAGGCTTCTTTCGCAGAGCAAATATTTCTAGTGGCACCTGAGTCGAGAAACCACTCCTTGGGATTTCCAACTAAGTTACACTCCGATATCATTGCACACAAGTCATATGTATCTTCCATCTTTTCCACGATGTTTGCTTGACTTTTGCTTTTGCCTTTGTTTTTGTCCTTTCTTGGAGCATGACAATCAAAAGATCTATGAACAGTCTTGCCACAATTATAACAGTTGCCTTTGAATTTCTTCTTTGCCTGTTCTTACTTCTGCCAGTTGGACTTCTTCTCTTTTTGTCATTGGTAGGAGCTTCTTCAACAATATTAACTCCAATGATTGTTGAACTCTTACGCGACTTCTTTTCGGCATTTCATTTATCTTCCTCAATCTTGAGCCGAATCACAAGATCTTTAAGCTTCATTTCTTTACGCTTGTGTTTTAGATAATTCTTGAAATCGTTCCACGAAGGAGGCAACTTCTCGATCATTGCGGCCACTTGAAAAGCTTCATTTACTACCATATCTTCAGCAATCAGATCATGGAGAATAAGTTGAAGTTCCTGCAGTTGTGATCCAACAGTTTCACTATCTACCATTTTATAGTCTAAAAACTTTGCGACCACAAACTTTTTCAAGCATGCATCTTCTGTCTTATATTTCTTCTCAAGTGCATTCCACAACTCTTTTGAAGTTGTTATTGCACTATAGACAATATATAAGTCATCCTCTAAAGCACTCAAAATGTAACCTTTACATAGGATGTCTGATTGTTTCCATGCTTCAACAATCATAAATTTTTCCCTGTCTGGCATATCATCAGCAGGAACTGGAGTATCTTCACTTGTAAATTTCTGCAGACCAATAGTGGTAAGCCAGAAAAATACTCGTTGCTGCCATTCTTTGAAATTCACACCTGTGAATTTACCCGGTTTCTCTGCTTCTGATACAAGAGTTCGGGTTGGTGCAGCAACAGCCACTGTAACACCAGTGTTTTCCAATTCTGATAAACAAAATTGAAACAATATAAGTAAGCAAATAAATTATAATTGCAGACTTAAAGGAGTATAAAATCACAAAGATTTTTGTCTCCACCAGAAACACAGATTTAATAATTTCCTTAAGATTGTTACCAATCTGTGTTACGAAAATCAGAAATTACTGGTTGAAATAAATCATTCAGAAACACGAAGTAACTGAGATTTTTAGAACCAGTAAATAAGATGAACAGAAATTTATTTGTAAAAAATAATTGAATTTGTAAAACTTATCAGAATCTGGAATACTCTTTTTTATAATTTAGGAAGAAAATCAAGTCCACTGAATTCACACTGTCCCCTTAAGGAAATTATTCCCCTCTACTATCCGAGGTTTGATTTGGAATATAACCTCCCAGGGTAAAATGATCTTAATCAGTAGAGTATAGATACCAAAAACTCTACTGTCAGCGAATCAATCCACAGCAGGAAAGTACACGAAGAAATATGTGTTTTTAAGAAGAAGGAAGATCAGAAAATTTGTTGGGAAATATTCTGAAGACTGAATGGTATTTATAGGCAAGAAGAATATATTCTGAAAGGTTGCAACCCTTTCAGAATTGACACGACCATTAATGAAAGGTTGCAAACTTTCAAATGGTATTGACTGTTCCTTAAAGTTGCAATCTTTCAGAACAGTGGCGGGAATTTTAAATATAACGGAATTTAAAACGGGTCACGCACACGGATCCGAGTCGGGTCGGGTTAACTAAAAAGTTGAAAACATTTCGGTTAACTTCTGTTATCAACTAATTAATTGAAAAAATAATTTTTTGCCATTTAATTAATTTAATAAATAATTAAAATAAATTTGTCCAAAAAATTATCTCTCGATCGATCATTTGCCAACGCCAAAGCCAAAGCCGAAGCGAGCGAGCGACGACGACGACGGCGCGAGGGGGGGTCCCTCTTTCCAACCCTTTTAACAATAGGAGTGTTTATTTATTTAAACTCTCCTATTTTCATTTCCATTACCGATGAGGGACTATTGCCTTTTTCATTAAAGCATTAGAGGACTTTTCAAGTTCCCAACCTTTCAAGTTCTAAACTTTTCAAATTCCTCTCTTTACCTCTATTTCCCATCAATTCTTGCTACATACCCAACAAGAAACACTTGCCTTAAAAGCGTCCGATAGAGAAGATACTGAGTATGATGAGGATCAAATAACACTTCTAGCAAAAGGCAAAGTATGATAGAAAGGAGAAAGGAAATGAAAAGAAGGACACCAATGAGAAGAAGTGGGTAAATAATAAATCTCAAAATGGCTGCTACAAGTATGGAAAAACTGATCGTCATGTTAAGAATTGTCCCCAGTGCGAACTTGAATGGAGGAAAGAAAAGATAGAAAAGGGAAGAAAGAAAAAAGAGAAATGTGCAATGGTTGGTGCTTGGGGTTTAGAAAATGGAGAATCCAATGAGATGAAACAGCTTTCATGACTGTAGGAGATTCAGATATCGAAGATGATGAAAACTCTGAGGTTAGTATTATTGATCTTCAAGAAAAATTGCATCTTTCGGAGGGGACATTTTTTATTTTTTTGGATTCTTTTTTTGCATGGGGAGGTATATACTTCCCTTGGAGCCTGCACAGGTCTTCGACCACAGATATTTTGATGGTCTAGTCATTTAGTTGATATACCAGTGCAACTACTGTGAAGTCACTCTCGACTTCCTAACCTGCCTCAACTGTCTTACCACCCACTCCCTTTGTCCTGCTCAGAGGACCTGCATAAATGGACAAAAGACAGAAAAACAAAAGTAAAAATAAAATTAGTAAAAATACACTAAAAAGAACTAAAAACTCTAATAAATTACATTTTCACGTGACACCACACCTCAGCAACGGCGCCATTTTGATACTTCATTTCTTCAATTTACACTCGTGATCAACGACGCTAGCCTACACTATGAGTGTTTACGAATCAAAATTAGTTTAGTAACCCAACCAAGGGTTGGGGTCGTTGTCCCAAGGGAGTGGTAGTGAAAGTAATAGCTGCTTAATACTCCGTTCTAAATAGTGATTGTTTAAGATATTTTCAAATATCAAAACAAAACAAATTTACTTTGTGACACTCAAACATCAAAAAGAGTTTTTTCTTAAGTAGTAGAATAACAAAAACTTAAAAGAGAAACAAGTATTGGAGAGAGTTCTTGGGGTGTAATCGCTATATGTGAAGATAAAGTTGTTGGTACATGTTTTCGGTAGCTAATTTTGCAAGACAATGGGGAATAGGCTAAGCTTTAGGTGAAAGCAAGTTCCCTCTCAGGCACTTACCCCATATCAAATGAGTTCCTCTCGGACATCCACTCGTCTAAACTATCTAGCCTACGCCTTATCCACACTCGCTCTTTCGACGAGAGTGTTTGGATCTTGGACTAGGCCTCACTCTCTCGGGCTTAACCTCATGTCGACCCACTCTATATGAGATCAGTCTAGTGGTCTTAGTTTCACGATCTCTCTTTCAAGCAAGCTGAAAACGCATGGGTGATTTTGTACTAGCAACTACAAGCTCATTAGATTAAACCACAACCACTAGGTGAAATCACATTTAAAATGCAATCTAAGCTACAAGAAAGAAACACCCAACCAATCAATCAATCCATAATTGCTAAATCACACCCCAAGAATAGGGTTTTTTAGCTACACATTAAGCAATACTTAAATTCACTTAAATGATAAAGAAATCAAGTGAGTAAAAGAGATTAAACCTTAAATGTAGCAAAGGAAGGTAAATGGAGAATATCAACTTCCAAAGATGGAAGAAGAACTTCTTTCTTCAAGCATCTCCAAAACCCTCTCCAATCATGACAGAAAACATAAGAAATAAGTTTCTAAATATCAAGTGTAGAATGTTTCACTCTCTAATTTTCTACTACATAAATAATAAAAGAGTTCAGTATTTATGGACTTCAGAATTGTGCTAGAAAATCTTTTCGATGTAGTAAGTCATGATTTGCCGAGTGATTCAGCGAATCACTCCTCGTTCAGTTCGTCATTGCTTGCACAATGTTTTCCTTGTCAATGTGTTCTTGATCGATGGGCGGTAATCTTCTGCTTTGCGGAATTGATCGGCGATACGTTGATTGCTCCTTTTCATCGCCTTCTTATCCACTTCCTTCGGGGCTCACTTGCTATAATAGAAGGTGGAGTGTTTCTATTCGGCGGATCGCCAAGTGTGCTTGGCGATGTGCACCCTAGCATCTTTAGCTTTTTTTGTTCCGTTTTGCGCTAAGTTTTCGTGCTCCTACAAAATCCTCAAACACCTAAACTTAAAAGTTTTTATCAGATATAGAGATCAAATACACAATCAAGGACACTCTTTGCATTAAAATAAGGCCCTAGATGAGTCCGATTCGAGGATTCATCATGCATCGATTTTAATGCGCACCGTGATGAGGCATGTGTATATCGAAAAGAGGATTAACTTTGGCAAGTTATATGATATAAACCTGAAGAATATCACTTTTTACATGATATAACATCGAAGGGAAATAGTTTCCGGTAGCGATAATATGATGAAGGAAATTTTTCCAAAATGTAATGTGATGTAATACCAAAGGAAAATGTAAGCCAAAGGGTAATGATTCCGACTAGAAAATTGATATAAGTCAAACGGAAATGATTCCGGCTAGTGATATTGCGCTGAAGGAAAATGGTTTAGGAAAGAATTGACTATTCTGATTTGATGCATTTTTATACTTTTGATTGGTATACTTATAGTTCATTCTTGATGCGCATGTTCCAAGAAATCAGCGGTTCCTAACGGAATAGGCAACAAAGCCACCTTGCCACCCACAACCACTAAATCACCAGTTGATAATGGTGATTGATCAGTTTTACACTTGTGATTGACATAGTTGATACTTATTGGTTGTTGAAATGTGACCATTGGATTGTGATCATTGTGCCTTGTGACTGTGTATTGTAGAACTATTTGATTAGTCTGACTTCTATGCAGTTTGTAGTTTGAGGAATTTCGGTTGCGATGAAAGAAGTACTCGATTTCTATATAGTTTTACTTTGTTTATTAGGTTGTTTGCTGAGTACCGTGTTGTTAGGTAGTCACTCGTTTCTTCAACTGTGTAGGTTCCAAGGCTAGACCCATGTGATCTTCTTCTTCTATTTTTATGGTTTGTCAAGGGACTTTGAGAGGTAGTTGATTGTCATCAAGGCGGGCCCTCTTGTTCTTTTACTTATATTTTGTTTTAATCGACCAATAAAAATATTGAGACTTGTACCTTTTGAATTATGTATTTTAATGTTCGTGGCTCGTACATGTGACAATGATTTTGGGGTTATGCTAAAATGAATAAATTTTCTGCTCTTATCTTATTCTTCATTTACTTTCCGTATTTCTTTTGTTTCGTTATGTTGAGGTTGTCTTGGTGTGGATAAACAATTGACATTACATCTATTTGGTGATTGTTACAATATTTAATATGCTAATGACTACTCTCTCCATCCCTCTTTATATGTCACCTTTTTACTTTGCATTTGCATTAAGAAATGATGTAGCTTTACCATTCTATTCTTATTTAAAGTTTTCTTAAGTCAACTTTATTAATAAATGACAAGATTAACTAACTACTCTATCAATGATACAATAGGTAAAATATGGTAACTTATTCTTAAATTTTATAAAATGACAAATATTATGGTCTAAAATTTATAAAAAGAGATGACATATAAAAAAGGATGGATGAAGTATTAAATGTCCTTAATATAGTCTTGTCGACTTTTCTCTTAACATAATGTCTATAGCGTTACTTTTCTAATTTTGACAGATTTGTTACTTTGGAGATTATCCCTCTTAATTAGCCATTAATATTATTGAAAATCTTTTATTCATATTTTGACTGGGTTGAGATCTTTAGCCAAATTATGTGATAATCTTTCAATCTATAAATACTAATAAAAGGTCTATTCTTTTTGGAGGGAATATATCAAAGAAAACCTACTCTATTGTGTTGGGTTTTCATTTTTATTTATTCTTTATTAGATTATGATTCCTAGTTTTATACTAGTAGAGTTTGTCGAATCACGAGAATGTCCTTCAGAACAACGTCTCAAGCTTTGATGAATTCCGTACAAATATTTGTAGTGATGTGTTTCCCATAAGATTTCCAACGATCTTATCGAGTTGTGATAATTCAAAGTTTATTGGCTTTATTAACTAAGGAGTAATCAAAGAACTAAATTTATTGACATTTGGATGTGGGAAGGAGAGTTGTGTAATTTATTGTGGGAAGCAGATATAGAAAATGGTTCAATGCGAGGTGAAGCCATAGCAATAAAAAGGGAAAAAACATTTATTGTGGAAGTCAATACTGCAGAGGAGTTTATTTTATAGTTGGATTTTTTGCTTTCATATTAATAAGGTATGTTATGATACTTTTATCTTTATAAAATTCTAGTTTTTTTTTGTGTGTGGCAAATTGTCATTATACACCAAAAAAGATTCAAAGAAATAATAATTTCGCTAGGTAAATATAAATTTGATTAAGTGAATGATATATTTATGTGATCATTTTTCAAGTGAATTTTATGGATGATGTGTGAAAGATTGGGTGTTAGATTTTGGTGGTATCAAGATTATTTTGTGTTCTACTCCCAAATTGGAGAAGAAAAATATTTATGTGTTGATCATTTTGGAACAACTCAAATTCTTTGAATGAAAAAGTTCTTTTTATTAAACTCACATTTGAAAATATTGGTATTATTTGAGGTGGTTAATTGATATTAATATTTGTGCAAGTTGATTTTTGTGAATTTATGAAAAAAGATTGAAAGAGGGTTTTATTTGAGTTTTATAAGGTGTTAATAAAAATTACAACATTTCTGTGGGTAATGAGTTTGATTTGTTTGTGTTTAATATTTTTAAATGATATATGAAGATGTTGAATGCTGATTTGATTAATTCATATGATTTATCTGTAGGAAATATGGAAAGAAAATAATATCTTTAGAAAATGCTCATGTTTATTATAGGCTACTTAAGGCTTACAATAATCAATTACATCACTATTTATGCTACTCAAAATAGAAACTAAAAAGTCTTGCACAAATAACTAAATACAGGTATCACAATTTACTAGATACATGTACTACAAAATTCTAATTAGACTTCTTGAAAAACTAAGAGACAATTTCGAAAGACTAAACAATGATGCATTAATTCAAACACTACCCCTTAATGCATTTGCTTGATAACTCAAATGCATTCTCGAAGATAGCAAAAGTTTTCTCTAGTAAGTGCTTTGGAGAAGATGTCAGCAAGTTGTTCTCCTGTCTGACAACAACTTTTCGCCTTTCTCTTGTGCTTCTCGGATAAGATAATACTTGATGGAAATATGCTTTGATCTTTCATGGCTGACATGATTCTTGAAAATTGCAATTGCTGATTTGTTATCACAATACAGAACAATCCTTTTTTTTTGTTTTTCACCAATGTCTTCAAATATTCTTCTAAGCAAAATAGCTTGAGAAGTAGCCTTGGATGCTGAAACATATTCTGCTTCGGCAGTGGATTGAGCAACGACACTTTGTTTTTTTGATAACTAAGAACAAATATTTGATCCAAATAAGAAAGCATTACTAGAAGTACTCTTCATGTCATCTATACTTTCAGCCCAATCACTACTGGAATAACCAATTAAGTTCAAATCTCCACCAAATTTCTACAATATCCCATAATCCATTGTTCCTTGCAAGTAGCGTAGAACATGCTTTGCAACTCCAAAATGCACTTGGCCTTGTTCTTGCATGAATATGGATAATAAACTAGCAGTAAACATAATATCTGGCCTTGTTGAAGCAAGCTATAGAAAACTTCCAATCAACATCCTTTAAAGTGAGCTATTAACTTTCTTTTCTCCATCATCTTTTTTAAACTTCTCATTTGCTGTTAATATTATGGCCACAGACCTGCAATCCATAATTTTGAATTTTTTAAGAACACTTTTAGTATACTTCTTTTGAGAAATGAAAATTCCTTCTTTCACTTGAGAAACTTTGATGCCCAAGAAATAATTTAGCAACCCAAGATCACTCATTTCATAAGCTTGCATCATATCTTGTTTGAAATTATGCATCATCTTTACATCATTTCTTGTAAAGAGCAAATCATCCACATCGAGACAAACAATGATAATGCTGCCATTTTCTTTCTTCACATACAAAGTGACTTCACTTTTACTTCTCTGAAAATTATTTCACAGAAAGTATTTGTTAATTTCATTGTACCAGACACTTGGAGCTTGCTTCAGTCCGTAAATAGCTTTTTTTAGCCTGTACACATTATGTTCTCCCCCTTTAACGAAAAATTCTTGAGGTTGCTCAACATAAATCTCTTCATCAAGTTTTCTAATAAGAATGTTGATTTAACTCAAATTGAAATATCTTCCATTTCTTTTGTGCAGCAACAACAATTACATTTCTAATTGTCTCAAGACGAGCAACTGGAGAGAATGTTTCATAAAATTCAATACCTGATTTTTGCGTGAAAGCTCTAGCAACCAACCTTGCTTTGTGTTTTTGAATATCTCCTTCCTGATTGATTTTTATTTTGTAAATCCATTTTAGACTTACAACTTCTCTTTCTCTAGGAATAGTCACAATCTCCCAAGTATTATTTTTTTCAATCATTCAAATTTCTTCTTCCATGGTTTTCTTCCAAACAACATGCTTTATTGCTTATTCAAAATTTTTTGGCTCAACACCGGTAGAGTTATATCTTTTATAAATATCACTTAATATTTTTGTTACTCTTGGAGGCGGTTCTTCATTATCTTAATTTGGAATTTCTCCCCCTTGAGAGTCATCTTCATCTTTCTCATCCTCTTCTTGATTTGAAGATGTGATAACAATATTCTCTATCTTTTTATCCTCCCAATTCCATGTTGTTTTTTCATCAAAAATGATATTTCTACTAATAACAAGTTTGTTAGTTTTGACATGGAGAAGCCTATATACTTTTGTAACATCACTATAACCAAGAAAGACACATTTTTGACTTTTTTCATCCATTTTTGTTATTGTCTCAGCAGGTACATGAACACAACAAATACACCAAAATTTAAAAATGACTTACAGAAGGTTTAATTTCACTCAAAGCTTCAACTGGTGTCTTGTTCTTTAGTGCCTTTGTTGGACACCTGTTAAGGATGTGAATTGTTGTATGACTTGATTTTGCTCAATTTTATTATAATTCCTCCAATAATTATCTCTAAACACAAAAGAATAACCATTTTTCATGAGTTCACCAAATTAAGAAAATTTTCTTCTAAGTCATGAACATAAAGAACATCATAAATTTTCATATCGCTTCCTTTCATGTTGATCGAAATAGTACATTTACCTTTCGCATCAACTAGGGCTCAATTTACCATCTTCACTTTAGTAGTGATACTATTATTAATTGAGAGGAAAACCTTTTTATCTCCAGTTATGTGATTAGTACAACCACTAGCAACATACCATTCATTTCTTCTTGTTGAAGCATCAGATTTAGAAGCTAAGAAAAAGTTTTCTTCCCTTTTTTCCTCCTGTTTTTCACAAAAATTTGCTTGCCCCCATTTCTTGTGCCAGCAATCCTTTTCAACGTAGCCAAACTTTTTACGAAAGTTACATTGGGGCTTGTTTTTGTGCCAACATTTTTTTGCATTGTGGTTAGTCTTTTTGCAAACTTTACAAAAGAGACTAGAATTTTTCTCACCTTTTTCGTCAACCTTCTTGGAAGAACCATCATGATCATGCTTCTTTTTTGGCTTGTGATTCTTCTTGTGATGAATCTTTTCCATAACTTGTTGGTCAGAAATTGTATCACTATGTTTCTCATTTTATTAACAATATTCAGGACTATTGTGCAATATTCATCAATTTTTTCAGATTCTATCATTTTTAAATTTTGAAACTCTCTTCAATGAGTTAGAAGATTTATAGTGCGTACCTTTTCGTCACCATACACCTCAGTTTCCTGAAAATCCCAAACTTCATTTGAAGTCTCACAAGTAGCAATTTTTGCATAATATGCCCTTGAGACTCCCGTTAGAATTTTGCTCAAGGGTTTTGCATCTTGACGATACTTAGCCTCAAGATTTTTCATCTATGCTGCTGTAAGATCACCATCGTTGTCTGGCTCTTCAATGCCATTTGCAACAATAGTCCACAAACCTTCATCTTTCAAATGTGTTCTCATTCTTATCTTCTAGTATTAAAAATCAGTTCCATCAAGAAATGGAGTAAGAACAACTGAAGAATCAACACCTTCATTTGTCTTGGATGCCATATTTTTATCTTCACCTAACCCTAGATTAAGAACGAAAACCTGCTCTGATACATATTTGTAGGAAATATGGAAGGAAAATAATATCTTTAGAGAATGCTCAAGTTTATTATAGACTACTTAAGGCCACTTGAGATGATTACAAATATCAACTACATCACTATTTATACTACTCAAAATAGAAAACAAAAAGTCTTGCACAAATCAATAAATACATGTGTCACAATTTAAGGCCACTTGAGTTGATTATAATCATCAACTACTTCACTATTTATACTACTCAAAATAGAAAATACAAAGTCTTGCAAATAACTATATACATGTATCACAATTTACTAGATACATGTACTACGAAATTCTAAAGAGACTTCTTGAAAAACTAAGAGACAATTTCGGTAGACTAAACATTGATGCATGAATTCCAACATCATGATAGGTCAGAATCATTCTTTTTAAATTATTTTATATTAAGAAGGCACAATATTTTGTCCCATGATGTAATGGTTCGTTGTGTTATAATTGAGTGTTGAGACTGAGTATTATTTAAATTCTTCATTAGAAAATTGTAAACAACAAGAAGTAGCAAATTTTGAAGTTTGAATTCCTTAGCAACATTGGAATAATTAATTAGAACTTCCATCCCAAATATGACTACAAAAAGTTGAAGGTTGAAACTAATAATATAACAAGAGGTTATCCAGTTAATTTTTTTTTTAAATTCTCATTCGATTTCTGGTACTCGGATGGAGCTTCCTCGATTAATATACTTAGTATCCTAATATTACGTATTATTATTATTGTTATTATTATTATTATTATTATTATTATTATTATTATTGTCATTATTATCATTATTATTATTATTGTTGTTGTTGTTGTTATTGTCGTTTTATGTAGTATAAGAGTAGACATTGATAAGAAATGTCCATTTATTCACAATAAGCTTCAACTGCAAAGAAGTTTGCTGCTTGCTCCTTCCAGTGACTCGAAGTTTTCGTTCTTTTGGGTTAGCACCAGACTGTTTCTCACCTTTACGATGGTTATATCAAATACCTTATGCAGTATCATTCCTCTATATCTCTAGATTGTAACTGTAGTTCATTCATACTAAAAAAAAATAATACTATGTCTATGCTTTCATTAAGCCTGCTGAATTGATCAGATTCGTTTAATTTTTCAATGCAGGGAATTTAATTGCTTTATTTGTTGCTGCAATTATTGTTTTATGTTGTCAAAGTCAGTTGATCCCTGAAACACCTCATGTTGTTGTTTCTCATCATGGGACCGGGGATTTCAAGACTATAACTGGAGTAATACTTGCAGCCCCGACTAAAAGTGTCCAAGCATACTATATCAAGATTAAACAAGGCACATATCGAGAATACGTTCTAGTTGATAAAAATAAGACTAATATAGTATTGGTTTGAGAAGGAATGGGTATTACAATAATAACGGGAAATAGAAGCTTCTACACCGGCAGTAAAACCTATGACACTGCAACAGTGGGTAAGTTTTCCTCTTTATGTAATGGATTTCATTGATTTTGATAAATTATAATTCTTTGTTCTTAAATTTTTTTTTAGCGGTTCGTGGGAGTGGCTTCACAGCCCAAGACATCACCTTTAGGAATGATGCTGGACCAGGAGAGTATCAAGAAGTGGCATTAAGATTAGAAGCAGATTTGACTTCTTTCTATAGATGTCGCTTTGATGGGTATCAAGACACTCTATATGTCAAAAGAAACGGTAAATTTTTCCTGGATTGTGAAATCTATGGAACGGTAGACTTCCTTTGCAGTAACGCAAAGGCCTTATTCCAAAACTGCTTAATTAAAGCATACATTCCATTGGCCAGACAGCATAACACAATCATAGCACAAAAGAGAAAGTTTAAGAAAGATAAAATCGGAATAGTTCTTCAAAATTGCACTATAAAGGCAACGAGAGATTTGGAGAATATGGATAACGTCACCACCTATTTAGGTCGACCATGGGGTAAATACTCTAGGGCAGTGGTCATGGAATGTTACATAGACCAGTTTATAAGACCTAAAGGATGGATTAAATGGACAAAATCTGCAAAGAAACCCATTGTTCATCTCCATCCATATTTTCTAGAGTACAAGAATAGAGGACCAGTTGTTGTTACCCGGAAACGTGTGACATGGGCATCCCGTACTACAAATCCACTCATTGCGTCAACTTTTATGGTTAGGAAATGTATACATGGTGACAAGTGGATTTCCGCCAATATCCCATATTATTTAGACTTTTTTTAAACAATATTAGGGTTGTGTTCCTTATAATTATCACATTACAAAAATAGTCGGCATGTGTTCTTATCTTGTTGCATCAAATTTTCTTTGTACAACTGTTTCAGATAAACAAGAAATAGCTATGTGCTTTTTGCCAGTTTATTAACGATCTGTAATTCTGATAGTACTAACTAATTTGAATTCAGAACTAGCGTAACTATACATATTCATTGAGCCTTGAGGGTTCTTCATTCACATGGCTCGAGATCTTTGGTCAATAAAATAATGATCCCTAGTGGTGGAACTAAGCCGAGGAAAGTATAATTAACCATAAGTCATGTCTCACATTCTATTATTTTTTGGATAATCTTTTTACTGTTCAAATTAATGGAGCGTAACATAACATATACTGTTCCCCCAATTAACGATATCATCGTAGTAGTTATCTTTGTTGTAAAAGCACTGTTGGAGGATAAAGAAAGAAGAAACAACGTATAAGAAGATAAAAGAGGAGTTGCAGAGAACTTTCACGTTATATTTCTTATATATTAAACAAACTACATAGAACCTTTAAATAGGAATTAAGACTCAACCACCTAAGAGAAACATGACCCACTAACTTAACCACAACCTTATCCACTAAGCTAAGCATTAGCAACTAACCAAAGATATCATTTGACTCAACTAGGACTCCTAACAAAGTGTTACTCTACCAACTAAACAGGAACCTTTAATTATGTTTAAATCAACATTCAACATGAACCCATTAAACTAATGAGAGAACCGACTGACAAAAGATATTCCTTATGGCTATAAAAAGGATATTATAAAAATAAACATTTTAAAATTTTTTGTTAAAAATTCTAATGAAACTCTAGTTTCCAGTTAGATTAATACGAATTTGAAATTATTTTTTCATGAAATTGTTAAAGAATTCAAACTTTAGAAAACTCATGATATAAGAAGAAGGAAAAACATATCAACAAATGGGAATTAATGTTTGAGGAAGAGAGTGATGGGGAAATAATAGATTCGATGGTGCTTCGCTGTGAGTGAATTAGACCTATTATATATTTTAGTTGATTATACAAAAATATTAAATAAAAGAGGTTGATCAAGAGGTAAAAGGCTGAGAGTTGAAATACATAAGTAAATTATGTGAAGGAATGTTATATGAGTTAAGCCTAAAATTAAATGTACTGAATGAGAGGTATGTAACAAATGGGCAGATTTGGAAAATTAACCTGTCAAACGAAGCGACCATATTGATCGGAGAGACAACTCAAACTTAAAATGTTTAGATAGATTTAATTTTACGATTTTCCATTTAAATGAGTTAATATTAAATTCTTAAAAGTATCCAAAACAATGGAGAGTCATGAGAGAGAGATATTGATTTTGGTTATTTGTATGAAAATACGCAATAATTTAAAATATGAAGAGTAATGGTATCAAATGGAAATAATCTCAAAATGAAATTTCATTGAAAATAGAACTAAAATTGATCTTGAATTCCTCAATTTTTATCAAGCTTTATCTTTACTAGAAAAAAACCCAAAAATTCAATTATACACAATTTATATGATGAAAATAATTATTGATAAATCAATAAGTTTATGTTAATACAATTTACTCATAACATAAGGATCCTAAATATATAATTTTTCAATAAAAAAACTCAGTCCAAATTGATAAAATTCCAATTCTTCCCAAAGAAATTTACGGACAAGGAATGAAAACAAGAAGAAGACATCCTGAGAGACCAACAAATTAGTGAATAGTACTTAAGTTGTGAAAGGGAATGTGATGGTAATCTGTAATTAAGTAGACTGGATATAAAGATTAACTAGTTTCATGAGGTCTTAGAGGGTGAGTGTTTCTTAATGTTATCTAGAGGTCATGAGTTAGTATAGTATGGGAGAAATTGTATTGATATTTGTGTTTAGTACTAGACACTAAGGTTGAATTTTGGATGAGTGTTGTGATAAAAAAAATGAAGGTATATGAGGGCGATGATGTTAGTTTTAATATTTGATCTAGAAGGCTTGACATAAAGTAGGTTAAAAGTTAAGGTGTTAATTTTCAATAAATGTGAGTGATGCAAGAGTGATATTGTGACCCTTAGATGAGAGCAACAAAGAGTGACTTTGTCATTATATTAGCAAGAGCATTAAGAGGTGTACCTGAAATTGTATGTAGTTAGACAAGGTTCAAATTAATGTTATAATTTTTTGATGAATGCCTCGATAGTATTTTCAAGCTGCCAATGTGCAGAAGGCTGATGTAGGCATTATTTATTACCCTTTAGAGGTTGGTTGAAGGATCATATATAACTGATGGTTAGTCTTTTAAATATAATTGACGCTTCCTCCAGTTGAGTGGATAGTAACATAGAAGGCAGTATTAATAGGCTAAGAAGGAGAATTCAAACTATTAAGAGTTAGACTAAGCCACTTTATAAGTCATTGAGAAGAGGTTTAGAGAAGCATCTAAGAAAGAGGTCTTAGAAGGAATCTTAGTACCTACATATGGAGAGTTCTGTAGCCATGATGTTAGACTTTGCCAAGTATTAGAGTACATCAAATATAATCTAGTTTAGAAATGATGGAATAGATCAATAGCATTAAAGTATCAGCTTCATACATAAGAGGGGTATAATCAGATAAGAAACCAAGTTACTTAACTGTTACAATCTGATAGTGATTCTAGTGTTATGTCAGTTCAATCATACTCCAGCGTATTCCTCAAAGTTCAGTTGTGACAACATCATGTTGATGTTTTAAATATCATGATTGTGTCTTTGAATTCACACACTTCAGATAGATTAACATACATACTCAGTTCCTATAATAAGGGGCAATTACGTTAGGCCATTGATCTCAAGCTTATGTCAAAAAGTTATGAACTTCAGCCTCATGATGTGAACCTATTCAGATATGAATCATATTTAATAGTATGCTCAATATCATGAGCTCATGATTTACCCTCAACATCTAGCTAAATAATGTTATGTCATTCATATTTTTATACAAAATATCTCGAATCAATCATGCTTATGATCTTTGGCTGTAAGCTCCATCAGTGATCCTTTTATTTTGATAATATCATTGATGATAGTAGTTGGGTAATGATAGAAGGTCAATGTTGATGTTTCTTTTTTTTGGTAGTGATGGTTTGCTTATTCCATCTAATATTATAAATGTGGGATAATGAGATGGAATTTTTACTATGAACAATAGTTAGATGATAGTAATTAGTTAGTTTTCTGGTAGTAATGCGTGAAATTTCAGTTGGTAGATATGATGAGAGAATGAGAAATTCTTAATACAATTGGTTAGTAAAATTTCTTGGAGTGGTTATAGTTGTAGTCTTTAATGTGGTGTTGGTAACATATGTATGAATGTATATACATTAGGTGTTTCTTGATTAGGACTCAATGTTGGTTGAATACAATGATAAGGAGTAATATTCGTTCAATAAAGGTATAAAACCTGAATCTTGTTGTTTAGAATAGTATAAACTTCTTATGCTTAGCACTTTGTGATTTCAAGTTAGGCTGTAACACAGCACAAGCACACAATTCAACTTAGAACTTGGTAAGAGTAGTCATAAACCCTTATATGAGTTATCACTTGCAGCTAATGATGTGCAATATTCATAAACGACGGCTTGGTTTAGATGTATTGGTATTCTTGAAACCTAGCAGTCACATTGCTTAAGCCATACTGGTCATGTGTTTACTTCATGCCCATATACACTTTTTTTATGTCAAATAACTTCATATAAAGTGTGAGTATGTTCGAACCAGTATCGTTTGTAAATTATGTGTTATAGACAGTTCCAAATTCTTAGTATGAAATAGTTCCACCTATGTTAGTAGGCAAATTTAAAAATCACAAGTTAGTAAGAGTAACTCCTTTCCTTTCCTCTTAGTTTAACCGTAGTTCGAGGATGAATAATCCCAAGCGAGAGATATCGTAACACCCTAAAAATTTTTGACCTAAGACTTGAATCATTCTATAACACCTCACAACTATACCCTTAAAATCTGAATCATTTGTCGTAAGTATATGAGCTTGAACCAGGTGATGTTCCACTTTTTCATGTCTATAAAGTCCATTACAAATTTCATCAAGAGTATCTAAAGAAATCTAAGGTCATAAGGGACCTCCAACACCAAGTTAAGTTCAAAGCATTCCTTTGGCCAAGTTATTGAATGAATTCACATAAAGGTCATTTGATACACTATATCTCTTGGCATATAATGAATTATGTCTACAACCTATCCAATTAAGGTTATATGAGTTTTCATTCAAATGAAGTTGAGTTTTCCTGATCCAACTTTTGGAGTAAAATATTATGGTTGTTTAATTGGAACATACATGGGCTGAGAAATTGTGCAAACTCACCTTATGAATTGGCTATCAAGCATATGGGTTAATGAATCACCAAATCAACAAATTTATTTCACTTAATTATCCCAAAACACCCTAAGATTTTGTGCATTTGGATGATCTAAAGTCCCAATGGGAAACCCGCCGTGTATTTTTGGTAAGGAGACCTCCAAATTGCCGATTTGGCGATGGGCTTCATTATCATGTCATTTTTAAATGGGTTTATTATGTTCCTAGTAGGGTATTCATGATATTTTACCCTAAATCAACTTTCCTTAAGTCCATATTACAGCCTTATAACATCATTATACGTACAACAACTCTCAAACTCACTAACTCTCCTTCTTCAAAAGATAAAGAACTCAAACAAAGGAATTTCTCCAATTTCTCAAGATATTGAGTCTCCAAGTTCAAGATTCTCTTTGAGAATTTTAAGGTTTTCAACCTAAGGTTCTCTCTAACCTTCTTCTCCGAGAAAACTATAAGAAAGACAACCTAGGGTTTTTGAAGTCTTCCAATCAAGTTTTACTTCAAACCTCTCAAGAGTTTTCTTCTTTCAGATAAGTAACCTCATCATAGTGATGGAGTCAGTTCCTCCTCACGCCCTACATTTACTTTCTTTCAATAAAAAATAATCTAGGGTTAAACTATTAGTTTCGATAATTCATGAGATGAGTTTTGTTGTTGAGTTATGAATTCTATATCTTGATTATTGAGTTGCTATATCTTGCATTGAGATTCTTGAGTAGACTGTTCATGTCTATTTTTCAACATGAACACTATTGTTGAGTTGTAATTGAGCATATATTGAGTTATTATTGAGAATCAATTTAACCAAATAAATGTCTTAAAGTAATTTTCTGAGAAAGCAAATATGAGTTTTGAGAAGAGTTTTTATACCGTACTTGAAAAAGAGTATAATAGAACTAAGTATTTCGAAATGTATCATTTTTATATTAATAAATAGAAACTTTGATTTCTAGGTGATTTAATGAGTTGAGATATA